>NW_013549422.1:0-2500 GCF_000499425.1 Eimeria acervulina | reverse complement strand
TGAAGATTTAGGGTTTTGGAATTCGCTCTAGGGTTTAGGGTTTAGGGTTTAGGGTTTAGGGTTTTAGGGTTTTAGGGTTTTAGGGTTGTAGGGTTGTAGGGTTTAGGGTTTAGGGTTTAGGGTTTAGAGCTTGAGGCCTCCGCGCCTTGCAGCGTAGACTCGACAGTAGAAACCCCACACCATCAAAACCCTAAACCCTAATACTGCTATCTCTAAACCCTCCTACTCAAACCCTAAACCCTTCTACTCAAACCCTAAACCCTAACACTGCAAACCCTAAACCCTAATAATGCAAACCCTAAACCCTAATAATGCAAACCCTAAACACTTATTTTTCAAACCCACACAACGCCGAGGAGTGTTGCTCTCTAACAAATATGTGTATGTAGGGTTTATGGTTTAGGGTTTAGGGTTTAGGGTTTAGAGTATAACACGGCTGTACTTTATTTTAATTTAATTATTTAATTAAATTAAAATAAAGTAAATTAAATTAAATTAAATTTATTTTAATTTAATTTAATTTAATTTACTTAGGGGGTTTGTTGTGGGGGCCCCAGACAGCCCCTGCTGATGCTTAGGGTTTAGGGTTTAGGGTTTAGGGCTTCGGGTTAGCTTCACCTCTGTCTGTTGCGAGGTATACGACTTCTAAACACTAAGCACTAAACCCTAAACCCTAAACCCTAACCCTAAACCCTAAACCCTAAACCCTCATTCTGATGGAGAGGCTGCGAGCAGCGCTGCGTCATGTCTTTATATTGAAGAGGGGACAGCCAAACGTAAGTCTGTATTTATTTATTTATTTATTATTTATTTATTATTTATAATTAATTAATTAATTTATTTGCTTGTTTGCTTTTGTGTGTTGTAATCTCCCGCGTGCAACCACCCTTAACAGCTAATCCAGCAGCAGCAGCAGCAGCAGCAGCAGATTGAGCAGCAGCAGCAGCAACAGTAGATGCAGCAGCAGCAACGAAGACACATGCAGCATCACCGAAAGAAGAAGAAGAAGAGGAGGCGGCAGCAGCAACAGCAAGCACAGATGCAGCAACATCAAACCAGATGCAGCAGCAGCAGTAGCAGCAACAGTAGAAGCAGCAGCAGAAGCTGTACCAGCAGCAGTAACAGCAGCAGCGGCACTTGTAGCAACAGCAGCAGCATTTCTAGCAGCAGCAGCAGCAGCAGCAACAACACTTATAGCAGCAGCACCAGTTCTAATAAGGAGTTTGTAAACAAAGAGACAGCCACAGCAAATATTTATAATTACATTTTGTTTTGCTGAGGGGATTAAAACTGATATGTTGTTATTGCTGCTGCTGCTGCTGCTGCTGCAGTTGCTCTTGCTGCTGCATCATTTGCTCCTGCATTTGCTGTTGCATCTTTTGCTGCATTTGCTGCTGCTTCATTTGCTGCTGCTGCTGCTGCTGCACTTATTGCTTCATCTTCTGCTTCACCATTTGCTTCTGCTGCATTATTTGCTGCTGCTGCATGATTATCTGCTGCTGCATGATTATGTGCTGCTGGATAATTATCTGCTGCTGCATGATTTGCTGCTGCTGCTGCTGCTGCTGTTGCTGTTGCTGTTTGAGCTGCGCAGACACTGCAGATGAGTTTAATTGCTTTATCTTCGGGGGGTTTTGTTTATTTGTGGTTTGATAAAGGCGTTCATCCTTTAAAACAAATATTACACCCGGAAGTATATTTGACGAGCAAACAAACAGAAGAGACATTAGAAGATAAACTTATTAAAGAGCTAGGGGCTACCACGTACATCAACTCTGTTGCTGCTGCTGCTGCTGCTGCTACTGCTGGGAGTGCTGCTGCTGCTGCTGCTGCTGCTACTGCTGGGAGTGCTGCTGCTGCTGCTGCTGCTGCTGGTGTTAGAGGTGCTGGTGGTGGTTGTGGTGCTGCTGCTGCTGTTGGGGGTGCTGCTGCTGCTGCTGCTGTTGGAGGTGCTGCTGCTGCTGCTGTTGTTGTTCGGGGTGCTGCTGCTGCTGCTGTTGCTGCTGCTGTAGGTGGTGGTGGTGCTGCTGCTCCTGGGGCTGTTGCTGCTGCTGCTATTGCTACAATTTCTTTTGCCGTTGCTGCTGTAGCTGCTGCTGCAGCTCTTGCTGCTGTTATTGCTGCTGTTGCTGCTGCTGCTGGGAACAGCAAAAGCTGCAGTTCTGACGGAGGCATCTGCAGCACAAGCTCCCCTGCTGCTGCTGCTGCTGTTGCTGCTGCTGCTGCTGCTGCTGCAGGTTGCAGCAGTGGAAGCAATTAGGGTTTATTGATGAAGCAGATCTTCAGGAGAGCAGCAGCAAACACAAAAGCGAGAAAATATAAAACAAAAAAATAAATTTTTTGTTTTTTATTATTTTTATTTGTCGTTTATTTTATTTTAACTCATTTTTATATTTATACCCGTATTAATGCCTGCACTATATATATAATATATAAATATATATATATATATATATATATATATACATATATTTATATTATCTATATTATATATATGTAT
>NW_013549423.1:7500-9327 GCF_000499425.1 Eimeria acervulina | reverse complement strand
TATATATATATATATATATACATCTGATTAAGCAAATGTGTTGTGTGCAGACGCCAGTCGAGGACGTGCCTCAGTGCTTCGCTGCTTTCCGAGGGATGCTGTTGGCTTCAGTCGGCAATCGGCTGCGTTTGTACGCACTAGGCAAGAAGAGACTCCTGAAGAAATGCGAATATAAAGTCCGATACCCGATACCTTAAACCCTAAACCCTAAACCCTAAACCCTAGACGATGCTGTGCATATATTGATATATATATATATATAGATGTATCTTTAGATGTATATATATATATATATCTTTGGATGTATATATATATATAATTAAGCCTAAACCCTAAACTACTACTGTTCTCTCTAGATAGACTTGCAGCTAATCTAAACCCTAAACCCTTAACCCTCTATATAGCCTAAGACGAACTATCGTAGACTCCAAACCCTAAACCCTTCTCTTCAGTGTATTCCTAGAGATAAACCCTAAACCCTGATATACAAACCCTAAACCCTGATATCTCAACAGCAGCCAGCATATACACACAAACCCTAAACCCTAACCCTGAACCCTAAAACGGTGTATATCCTCAAATAATACTCATAAACCCTAAACCCTAAAGGGTTTAGGGCCTAGGGTTTATGGTTTAGCGTTAAGTAAGGGTCGTGCTTAGGCTCTAGGCTCTAGGATTTAGGGTTTAGGGTTTAGGGTTTAGGGTTTAGGCTCTAGGATTTAGGGTTTAGGGTTTAGGGTTTAGGGTTTAGGGTTTAGGGTTTAGGGTTTGTGTGCGTAGAATCTGCCTTCAACTTTGGTGTTTCTTCGGGTGTCTGGCGACCGCATATTTGCCGGAGACATGTGCGAGAGCATTCACGTCTTGAAGTATAACGCAGCTGCGAACCTCTTTCACGTTCTCTGCGACGACACGGGGCCCAGGTCTGCTGTCTCCTCTGCTGTCTCTGTCTGTCTCCTCTGCTGTCTCCTCTGCTGTCTCCTCTGCTGTCTCTGTCTGTCTCTTCTTCTGTATCTATCTGTATCTCTGCTGTCTCTGTCTGTCTCTGTCTCTGTCTCTCTGCTGTCTATCTGTATGTCTCTCTGTCTCCTCTGCTGTCTGTCTCTTTCTCTGTCTCTCTACTGTCTCCTCCGCTCTGTCTCTCTCTCTCTCTCTCTCTCTCTCTCTCTCTCTCTCTCTCTCTCTCTCTCTCTGTGTGTGTGTGTGTGTGTTTGTTCGTGTGTCTGTCTCTCTGTTTTTTTTTATTTTTGTTTATGTCTGTTTTGCTGTCTCTCTGTCTCCTTTGCTGTCTCTCTTTCTGTCTCTCTGTCTCTTTATTTTATTATCTTTTTATCTTCTTTCTCTCTTAACAAATAAATATAAACAAATAAACGTACAGTATATATATTTATATTTATATTTATTTATTTATTTATTTATTTATTTATTTATTTATTTATTTATTTATTTATTTGCTGCAGATGGCTGACTCGAGGAGAAGTTTTAGACTATCATACAATCGTCGCTGCAGATAAATTCGACTCTCTCTTCATTGAAAGAGTATAATTGCTGCTGCTGCTGCTGCTGCTGCTGCTGCTCTTATTGTTGTTGCTGCTGCTGCTCTTATTGTTGTTGCTGCTGCTGATGGTGGTGGTGCTGCTGCTGCTGCTCTTAGTGTTGTTGTTGCTGCTGCTGCTGTTGCTGCTCTTGTTGTTACTGCTTCTGCTGTCGTTGCTGCTGCTTCTATTGCTGTTGTTCTTCTATTGCTGCTGCTTACTCTGCTGCTGCTGCTGCTGCTCAGGTGCCTAGTGAGGCTCGGCAGGATGAGGTAGGGGATGTGACGGGGCTGAA
>NW_013549423.1:0-2500 GCF_000499425.1 Eimeria acervulina | reverse complement strand
GCAGCAGCAACAGCAGCAGCAGCAGCAGTACGCTGCAGCAAGACGGCGGCTCGCTTGTGCAGGAAACGCCAGAAGGCCCCACAACCCCCGAAGTATCTGCAGCAGCAGCGGCAGCAGCAACAGGAGCAGCAACAGCAGCGGCAGCAGCAGCACAAGTCCCAGCAGCAGCAGCAGCAAATGGTGCTGAGCATGGCATGCGAGGAGCACGTACCGCCGTATCGGTGCGTTGCTCAGCAGCAGCAGCAGCAGCAGCAGCATCAACAGGCAATGCAGCAGAAGCAGCAGCAGGTGATGGAGGGGTAGCAGACGCAGCAGCAGCAGCAGCAGCAGCAGCACGCGATGCAGCAACAACAGCAGTAGCAGTACCAGACTGTGAAGCAGCATCACCAGCCGATAGTACAGCAGCAACAGCAGCAGCAGCAGCACCCGCAGCAGCAGCAGCAGCAACAGCAGCAGCACCCGCAGCAGCAGCAGCAGCAGCAGCAACAGCAGCAGCTGAGCCTTATCCCCGTAAGTCTGTGAGGCTCGGGAGACAAAGAGAGAGAAGAAGGGTGCCAGCAGCAAGAGAGCTGCTGCCTTCCTTGCAGCCTGCTGCAGCAGAGGTGAGCATACACCCCAAAGACGCAACAGCAGCAGCAACTGCAGCAGCAGCAGCAGCAGTCTTGCATTCCTGCTGCTGCCAGTGCTGCTGCTTTTACTTCTCCATCTTCTGCTGCTGCAGCTCTCGGCAGTGTTGCTGCTGTTGTGCTGCAGTGTAGAGAAGCAGCAACTCTATCTTTGCTGCGAGAGAGTCTATGTCTAATGCTCAGCGATCTGTTAGATATTTGCTCCGCTCGCCTCTGTTATTTGCTGACGCCGCAGCAGCGCAGCAGATTCACAGAGCCCTTAAAAGCACATGCAGCACATATTCAGCGGTGAGTTTATTTATTTATTTATTTATTTATTTGTTTGTTTTGTTCATTTATTTATTTGTTTATTTATTTATTTATTTATTTGTTTTGTTTATTTTGTTTATCTATTTATTTATTTATTTATTTTGTTTGTTTGTTTTGTTTGCTTGTTTTGCTTGTTTGTTTGTCTATTTATTTATTTGTTTATTTTATTCATTTGTTTGTTCATTTGTTTATTTATTTTATTTATTTATTTAATTTGTTTATTAGCGGCAGCAGACACAGGGTAAGCTACAAACAAACGTACAACGCAGCAGCAGCAACAACAGCAGCAGCAGCAGCAACAACAGCAGCAGCAGCAGCAGCACAATAAAAAGCAGCAGCAGCAGCACAATAAAAAGCAGCAGCAGCAGCACGAGCATAATGAATGAGTTTGTAAATAAATTAATTCTATATATATATATATATATTTATTTATATGTTTATATATATTATGTATATTTATATATATATATATATTATATATATAATATATTTATTTATATTTATTTATATTAATTTATTTGTATTTGAGCAGGACACAAGACGAGCGGGATCTGTTGGGTTATATGAAGTTATACTTTGACGATTATGTTATAAATAAAATATATCCTTCAGAAGACAGCTGCTTCGCTCGTGTCTTAGCTTTGCTTGAAGCTTTAGCTGCATGTCTGCCTCCTGTACGGGGCTGCATGCAGTCTGCTAAACCATATAAATATATATCTTTAGGAGCAGAAACTAATGCAGACAGCACCGACTTATTCGCGAGCATATCTACAAACCTTCATAAACACCAGCAACAGCAGCAGCAGCAGCAGCAGCAGCAGCAGCAGCAGCAGCAGCAGCAGCAGCAGGTGCAGCAGCAGCAGCAAAAGGACGAGGAAGGGATGCGCGATGGCATGCAACGGGAATCCCAGCAGCAGCAGCAACAGCAGCAGCAGCAGCAGCAACAGCAGCAGCAGCAGCAGCAGGAAGAGGGATGGTCTCAGGGTATTCAAACAAATTTGCTGCAGCGCGGACGTCATCGCAGCAGCAAAAAAAGAAAGTGCAGCTAAAAAACCGCAGGTGAATATTATATAAAATAAATAAATAAATAAATAAATATAAATATAAATATATAATATAGATGATAGTAAATGTATCTATAATTAATTATAATTAATATTAATTAAATATATTTATATAATCTCTGCACTCGAGGAGTAGCAGCGTTTGCTGCTGCTGCTGCTGCTGCTGCTGCTGCTGCTCTTGAATAAAACAAAAAAATAAAAATTGTACAAAAAAACAAAAAATAAAATGTTATAAACAACTAAAAATTAATTTTGTGTATGCATCTTATATGATATACATTATATACATATATACATTATATATATATATAATGCATATAATATATATATATATATATACATTATATATATATATACATTATACATATACATTATATATATGCGTATACATAATATATATACATTATATATAATATATATATATATATATATATATACATATTATGTATCTACATTATATATATTATACATATACATTATATATATTATATATATTATATG
>NW_013549424.1:5000-10073 GCF_000499425.1 Eimeria acervulina | reverse complement strand
TTAATATAATATATATATATATATACATTTATATAATATATAATATATAATATATATATTATATATTATATATATTATGATTTCTATACAAAGCACAACGCTGCAGATTTGCAGTTCGTTGACGGCCACTGGCGTCGATTTGCTGAAAATTTTTGGGCCTTTTGCGTCGCTGCACCCTCAGGGGGAGTGTCATTCCTGCTGCTGCTGCTGCTGCTGCTGCTGCTGCTGCTGCAAAACAAGGGATGCTGCAGTGAGCTGCAGGCTTTGCATACTCTGCATAACACTCATGGGGCTGCTGCTGAGTTCAGAGGGAAGCCCCAATCGCTACTGCTGCTGCTGCTGCTGCTGCTGCACCTTTGCTGCAGTTGCAACGCATACAAACGGTGCACAGCCACTGCCTCTGCCTGTTGCTTGCTGCAACAACAGAAAGTTTGCCTACGGTTGCTGCTGCTGCTGTAGAAGCAGCAGCAGCAGCAGCACCAGCATGTGCAGCAACCCCGAGTCTCTCTCCTCCTCCCTTGCACTGCAGCACCACATCGCTTCCTGCTGCAGCAAGAAGCAGCAGCAGCTGCCGCCGCACCACCGTTGCTTATCCTTCTCCTCACCATCATCATCATCATCAGCAGCAGCAGCAGCAGCAGAAGCTGTTTATAGCTTCGCAGCCTGACTGCCTTGCTGCTGCATGCACGGGGGTTGGGGCTGTACGTACATCTCATTTATAATTTTTTCATATTTCTTTGCTACGAATTTTCGTCGCAGTTTTAATGTCGCAGTCAACTCGCCGCCAACAACAGAGAAATCAGTCAGCAGCACCCGCCAGCCCAATACACGCTGAGCCCTGCAGCAGCAGCAGCAGCAGCAGCAGCAGCAGCAGCAGCAGTAAGAACAGCGAGAGGAGCAGGAGGAGTGGTCGTAGTAGGAGCAGAAAGAGCAGTACAAGAAGCAGCAGCAGCAACAGCAGCAAGAGGAAGAGAAGTGGTAGTAGTAGTAGCAGCAGCAGCAGCAGTACAAGCAGCAGCAGCAGCAGCAACATATGCAGCAGCAGCAGCATACGTAGCAGCAGCAAGAGCCTCATTTGCAGCTCTTTCTTTTGTTACGTTGAGTAAACTGCTCTAATCTCATCATTGTCCTGCGCTTATTTATTGATATTAATTTATTGATATTAATTTATTATTTATATTTATTTATTTAATTTTTTGTTGTGTGTCTGCTGCTGAGATTACCTGGATACAGCTTTTTTGTTGACTCTCTCTAAGCCTGCTTGAATGAGGCGGTTAAGGATAGGGTCTGCTGCAGCTTCTTGTGTAGTTTTGCTGCTGCTATGAAGAGGGTGAATAGCAGCAAGTACTTCAGGTGCTAGTACATTGGTAGGAGCATCATTCTTATCTTTTTGTGTATGAAGACAGATAAGAACAGATAAGAATTTTTTTCTGTCTCCTACTAGCATGCAGTTTGAAATGAAGGGCATCTCTTGTCTAATAATACTTTCAATAGGTAGAGGTGCAACATTTTCGCCTCCAGCAGTAATAAGCAATTCTTTAATTCTACCGGTAATATATATAAACCCTTCTTTATCTATTTTACCGATATCACCTGTATGAAGAAAACCGTCCTTGTCTATTGCTTCTCTTGTACATTCTTCATCATTTAAATAACCCATAAATATATTTCTACCTCTAAAACAAACTTCTCCTTCGCTCTCTCCTTCGCCGCTTAATATCAACGTCTCTGTACCCGGTAGTGCATGACCAATACTACCGATCTTAAACCTGCAAACACTCACATATATATATTTATTTATTTAATTTAATTTATTTATTTATTTATTTTATTTATTTTATTTATTTTATTTACATATATATATATTTATTTATATATATTTATTTGTTTGTTAGTTAGTTATTTAACTTATTTAGTTTACTTATATATTTAATTTATTTATTTAGTTATTTGGCTTATTTATTCGTATTACAGTCAAATATCTTTTTAAGGGTATGCTGCAGGAAGTGAGAGCAGCAGCAGCAGCAACAGCAGCAAGATATGCAGCAGCAGCAGCAAAATATGCAGAAGCAGCAACAGCAGCAAGACATGAAGCAGCAGTGCCCTGTACAAAATTAGCAGGAAATACAGCTAAAGAGCAGCAGCAAAAGCAGCCACAGGAGCAACCCAGATCACAGCAGCAGCAAAACAAAAAACAACAACAACAACAGCAGCAGCAGCAGCAGCAGCAGTACTACCACCATCATCAGAATCAGCAGCAGAAGCAGAAGCAGGATAAGCTTACCAGCCAGGTGAAGGAGCTACAAACGTCTGAGGCCCTGTACTTTCGCTTAAACCGTAGAGAGAGTTGATAGGCATACCTAAGGACAAGAAGTACTTCTGTGTTTCGGGGTCGATAGGAGCAGCACAGCTACCCCAAGCAGTGCAGCAATCGAAGCCAATAGCCTTGCGCACTTGCTGCAGCAGCAGCTTATTAACAGGATGAAAGAGAAGAGAAGGTTTCTCGCCTTTAAGTAGAGCTGTTGCACCCTTGAAACCAATATCTTTTGCTGCAGCAGCAAGATGACGTCTTATGCTGCTGCTTCGGCTTCCTACCTCCTTCAAACGCTGTTCAATCTTCTCCCACACTCTCGGTACACCTAAGAACCATGTAGGTTTAACTCTTAAAAGAGTATAAAGTAGAGTGCCTCGTAATGCATCAGGCCGAGCAAAGTATACAGTAGACCCCATGATAAGAGGTGCAACAAGGTCTACGACTTGTGCTGCTATATGAGATAAAGGTAAGAAGGAAATAATTCTATCTTTATTTGATAATGAGACTATCTGAGCCATCAGAGATGCTGTCCAAGTTATATTATCATGAGAAAGCATTACACCTTTAGGTTTTCCTGTCGTACCGCTTGTATAAACAATGCAGCAGCAGCAACCAGGCTTCTGTCTCTCAATAGCATTTGATAAATCTCTCTCTTTAACCTTCTCACCCATACCTATAAACGTATGATAATCTATTACTACTCCTTTATATAAATCCTTCCAGGCCGACGGTACACGATCTCTATATACTACTATTTGCTGCAGCACTCTACTACCCCCAGGTAGTAGCGGTGGCTGCTGCTGCTGCTGCTGCTGCTGCTGCTGCAGCTGACGTTCTCTAACAGCAATCATTTTCTTTGCATTTTCCAGTGTATCTACAACAGCAATAAAGCACTGAGAATGATTAATAACATAATCGCATGCATCAACATTATTTGTTGTATATACACCTACTGCGATGCCTTCACAAAAGATACTTCCGAAGAATGCGATCGCCCAACAAGGTGAATTAACCCCCATTATTGCAACTCTGCATCTTCGCGGTGCATGCAGCAGCAGCAAAGATTTGCTGAAGCAGCAGCACTCGTTCCAGTACGCACTCCAGGTGTATCCCCACCATCCCGGAAGCAAGTTTGGGGTGTATAGGCAGCTAGAAAATGAAGTAGATGATGATATTGAACTATTATTATACCCTTTACCTTTCGTAAAATACTCTACGTACTGAGTACCCCCGTCATCTGCTTCCTCGGCGCTGCCGCTGCCGCTGCCGCTGCCGCTGCTGCTGCTGCTGCTGTTGCTGCTGTTGTCGAAATGCGGTTCAAACAGCAGCGCGGGCTCAGACCCAAACCGCCGCACGCAGTCAGCGAAAAACTCCACTAAGGTCTGCGGAGGGATCGCAGCAGGGCCGCTGCAGCAAATAACAAACAGCAAACAGCAGCAGCAGCAGCAGTACTAGCAGTACGAGCAGCAGCAGTAGCAGTAGCACCAGTAGCAGCAGTAGTAGCAGCAGTAACAGTAGCAGCAACAACAGCAGTAGCAACAACAGCAGCAACAGCAACAACAACAGCAGCAGCATTTGCAGCAGCACTTGTAGCAGCAGCAGCAGCAGCAGCAGTTGCAGCAGCAGCAGCAGCAGCAGCAGCAGTACCTCTCAGCCATTTTGATTGGGAGTTCAACATCGAGGTCAGTAGTCCAAATAATATCTTTTCCTGCTTTTACCTTCTCCTTTAACTCAGGAGACAGACACTCAAACCGCAGCGGGCGCCCCACACCCAGCAACTGGTGCTGCTGCTGCTGCTGCTGCTGTTCGCTGCTGCTGTTGCTGTCGTTGTTGAGAGCTGCATCTCTATTACGCAGCACCTGCTGCAGAGACAGCTGAATGTTCGTTGAAGGGAGGAAGCCTCTCCCTTCATTCGGGTGTATGTACCTCCCTGGCTCTGGTAGAGAGAGACAGTCTACCGTCACACTGCTCATTGTTATTAAACAAAATAAACAAAAACACAAACAAACTACTCTAATTCAGCTGTACACGCAGCTGTATATACAACAGAAAACCTCCCGATGAAACGCCCGATGCTCCTGCTGCTCCTGCTGCTCCTGCTGCTCCTGCTGATCCTGCTGCTGTTAACAGTTTCGCTGGGGAACAAACAACTGCAGCAGCTGCAGCAGCAGCAGCAGCAGCAAGAGGAGAGACCTGCGGAGCAGCAGGAAAGAGACGTAGGCTGCAGACAGCCCGATTGAAGTGCGCAGGTAGAGAGAGAGAGAGATGAAAATATAGATGCAACTAACTTGCTGTTGCTGATCCCGTTGCTGCTGCTGCTGCTGCTGCTGCTGCTCCCGTTGCTGCAGCTGCTGCTGCTTGAATTGCAGCCTGAATTAAAGGCGGAGATAACTTCAGTGGAGATGCAATAAAGAAGAAGAAACAGCAGCACCTCGCTGCTACGTGCTGCACTGAGTAGAGAGACAGCTGAGTATAGATGCAGTTTAATAAGGTGCCTGTACACCTGAGAGAGAAGGAAGAAATAAAAAGTTCAGGGAGCCCTCCTCTGGTCTCTGTCTACTGCAACACCAGCAGCAGCAGCAGCACCAGCAAGCAGCAGCAGCAGCAGCAGGAGCAGCGGGTAGCTGGAGGTTGTTGAGACAGAGAAAGAAGTAAAGAGACTGCACTTGATGCATTTAAGATATTAATTATTATATTATATTATATTTTACTTTAATTTGTTTGTAATTATTATTTTATGTTTAATTTAAGAGACAAGA
>NW_013549425.1:0-2500 GCF_000499425.1 Eimeria acervulina | reverse complement strand
ACAGCACCCGCAGGAGAAGCAACACCAACAGCAACAGCAGGAGCAGCAGGAGCAGCAGCAGCAACAGCAACAGCAGGAGCAGCAGCAGCAGCAGCAGGAGTAGCAGCAGCAACAGCAGCAGGAGTTATTTCTGCTGCTGGATGCCCTTTGGGTTGTGTGTCTGGGTGCCCGATAATTGATATAGAAAAGGAGACAGCAAAAGGAGACAGAGACAAAAAGACAAAAGGAGACAGCGTAAAACCACCTACAAGCAACAAAGGAGACAGAGAAGCAGACGGAGACAGACGAAGAGAGAGGGTCTCGGAGGCAGCCAGCCGTTCTGCTGCTTCGCTTCTTTCTTTTATCCCTGCTGCATTTGGGGTGTCTCTGCAGCCTGCAGCAAAGGAGACACAAAAGGAGACAGTTGTCTTGTACTTGGAGAATCTTCTCGCGGGCCTAGACAGCCCCATAGTCGTAGATATTAAGATGGGTAAGGAGACACCGCATGCATGCATGCATGCATGCATGCATGCATGCATGCATGCGGTGATGCATGCGTGTGGGGTGTACGCTGCCGCTGCTGCTGCTCCTTGAATGGCTGCTGTTGTTGCTGCTGCTTCATTGGCTGCTGCTGCTGCTGCTGCACAAGTGGTTATTGCTGTTGCTGCTGCTGCTTTCCCATTTGCTGCTGCACCATTAGCTGCTGCATATTCGTCTTCATGCTCATATTTCTCTGCTGCTGTTGCTGCTGTTGCTGCTGCTGCTGCTGTTTAGGGACACGTTTGCATGGGGACTCTGCATCTGAGTTAAAGCGGCAGCGAGCAGCAGTTCGCTCGCGCTTGCGTGGTGCGGAGACACTTGGAGTGTCTCTGAGTGGGGTGTGGGGTGTAGAAGGGGGAGAGCTGCTGCATTATGCTGGGGGCTCTAGACTGCAGCAAGGGGCCTATAGACCCCACACTCTGTCAGATTATATCTGTCTCTTTAGGGCCCTCTTAAACAGAGACACTCAGCATCATCAGCTGTATACTCAACTCCGCAGCACTTTACTTCAAATACATTACTTCTTTACACGCCAGCAAATACTTAATCTATACTGCAGCAGTCTCCTCTTCGTTGTCGGTACACCACGCATAATAGACCCACCCCACGTAGGGGGCCCCCAAGGGGGGCCCCATGTGGGGGGCCCCCAACTTGGGGGCCCCCAAAACGGGACTCAAGGGAGGCCCCAGGTTGGAGGCCCCCAAGGGGGCCCCTCAAGAGTTGCTCCCCAGGTTGGGGGCCCCCATGGGGGGCCTCATGGGGAGCCCCAAGTGTGGGGCCCCCAAGTTAGGGGGCCTCAAGGGGGGCCCCATGGGGCCCCACAGAGGGGGGCCCCCCCAGAGGGGCCCCTAGGGGGCCCCCTAGAAGGGGAAGCCCAAGGGGGTCTCCACGGGGTGGGGGCCCACCTCGAAAGGGGGCCCCACGGGGGGCCTCTTAAGGGGCCCCCTGAAGAAGCCTTAACGGGGGCCCCAAAGGGGGCCCCTACTGTACCCTCAGAGAGGGGGGCCCTTCAAGGGCCCCTCACAGGGGGCCCCCCTAAGGCAGCTTCCTTGGGGGACCCCCAAGGGGCTTTAGAAGCTCCCCCTGGGGGGCCCTTAGGGAACCCCTTGGGGGCCCCCCAGGGGGCCCCTGTATTGCGTGTGAAGATGATAGACTTTGCGCATGCGAGCTTGTACCCTGAAGAAATAGAAAAGGGATATTTAAAAGGATTAGAGACGCTGATAAAAGCAGTTGATGCTGCAGCAGAGGCCCTTGCATGCGGTGAGGAGACACCCGGAGGGATAAGAGAACTGCTGGCTTGCTGGGCAGCGAAGGGAGACAAAAAGGAGACAGAAGGGACCTGCGGAGACACCTGAGGCCCCACACTCTGCAGCAATAACTAACAGCTAGCCAGCGAATCGACAAGCTAGCTAGCCAGCTGCCATAGCTAGCTAGGGTAGCTAGCTAGCTAGCTACCGAGACCCTCCTGCAGCTAGCTAGCTGCTGCAAAACGCAAGCAGCTTCTCGTTCTCGTAGGGACCAAGCAGCTAGCTACTAGCTAGCTGACTATCTATCAGCTAGTTAGCTAGCTCGCTCTCTAGTAATCTGGTAGATGGCTAGCTGGGTAGCCGGTTAGCTAGCTAGCTAGCTAACCACCTATCGGCTGGCTAGCCAGCTAGCTAGCTAGCTATCAACTAGCTAGCTATCAACTAGCTAGCTAGCTATCAACTAGCTAGCTAGCTGATTTCTTCTGCGCCTTAAGGGGCTGTGCCCGTCTCTAACCAGTGGCCGGCTACCAACACAGTTTGTGCTCCTCTGCAGATAAGCCTAGCTAGCTAGCTAGCTACTGCTACTGCTAGCTAGCTAGCTACTGCTACTGCTAGCTAGCTAGCTACTGCTACTGCTAGCTAGCTAAGGGTTCGTTGTTTGAATTTGTTAAATGTTTGAGTCAGCCAAAAGTTGCAAACCGGAAGACAAGGAAATGGGGGCACCACTGAGGTGT
>NW_013549426.1:0-10671 GCF_000499425.1 Eimeria acervulina | reverse complement strand
TATATATATATATATATATATATATATATATATATAGGGTCACACATTCATGCAGCCGTCTATCACCGTGGGTGCATATGGACTTATTCTTGTGTATACACCTCTCTGTGTGCTTTTACGTGCATAAATGCCTATCATTTATATTGATTTATTTAGTTGTTCTTATTTATGTAATAAAATGATACTCCTTATTCATCGCCCGGACTGCATACACCCCGCCACACAGACAGTGCCTGCAGTATCGGTCCTCATGTACAACTAAGTAAAAAGATATGAATAATTGCATTTAATGTACTTATTTATCAATCTAAATAAAATATGCATTAATCATATAATTGTATTTGTACATTACAAGTATTCGTTTGTATGTGTTAATACCACGCATGCAGTGAAAGTTGAATCTGCTTCCCCCGCAGAAGACATTTCGTTTGCATCTCTAGACTTTAAGAGAATAAGAAATATAAATACAAATATATATCCTTTTTACATATCCCGTTCATATACTTTTTCACAGGTGCACCTACAGCTGATGTGTCTGTGCGTTTCTTTCTTTCTTCACCGTGAGCATAATTTGTTTGAATATATCTGTTTTCTTCATTGGCTAGACGGTCTTGTTTAACTACAGTAGCTTCTTTAATTTTTTTATGCTTTTGAAATATTTGACCTTTCTTTTTTTATCTATTTTTAAGAACAGAAAAAGGCACTCCTTCGCTCTATATGCATCGTCTGCACCTGGTTTGTTTTTTCTATAAATAGGCCTCCTCTAGAGCAAATTACGTCCTTAAGTGCGAATAAATATTCATTCAAATGACAATGCAGGAGAAAAGGGAGAAGAAAACAACTCAGGGAGAATCACAGGAACAAACAACAGCAGATAATTTAAAACATCATACACAAAATAAACGCAATGAAAAAGAGAAAAATGCACTTGCAGTCAAAAGGGGCTTGAGTTCATCCTTCTGCCCCGATTTCATTGATACAGCGTTTGCAGACACAATTATAGATAGAAAAATAAGTATATTGTTGTTGTAATATAGCAGGTACATCGTTATTGTAATATAGCAGGTTCACCTGCTTTAAAAGTATTTCAGCTCTGCTGCTACTCAGCCAGTCCCCTGTTAAGATCTTGATTTTTTAAAACCGCCCGTTGATTATGGTATAAGGTCAAGGCTAGTCTTCAGCTGTATCTACAGAGGCTGATTATTCGTCAAAAAGCAGAGGAAAGGTCCTTATAATGCAAAATAATAAAAGAGATATTCATATACTATGAAGATAAAACCGGGGTATTATCGTGCAGTAGAGTTGTCGTTTGCTGATGTGGGTGATAAGCCCCTTCAGGAGGGCCCACCGCTCTGCAGGCATCTAGCTGGATGGTATTTATATTTAAAATAATTAAATTTATGCCACTTAAAGAACTAACTTTATAAATTTCAGCACGCAGTGCAGCTTTAGCTGAATGCATGTTCCCTGCAACGGGGGGCAGGCCCGGGCAAGGAGCAGTAGTTGAGTGGGAGATAATTTTTTGTGTAAATGTAGTTAAAATGTATTATTAGAAGCAAAAAATGATAATAATTGGAAATTAAACGGCATAATACGGGGAGAAGGCAGTGAACTCGATATGCATGCATGCTGAGGGTTGGCAGAAGAAACGAATAGCAGCTGCGGGGCTGGGCTGTACATACACCCCAACACTGCGGCTGTGCGATGGGCATGATATTTGCATAGAGAAAGGAAAACGGGAAGCTTATGTGCCTTTGTCGTCCTCTTTTTCGGTTTTGTTTGTACTTCTGGACATAAACGCCGGCAAAGATGGTAAGACTGACGAGCGTGTCCCTATTTACCGTGGGGAGCAAACACATCGGAGAGCAGTTCAAGATGCGGATTCAGCTGCTGACTGGGTGTTTTTGCATCTTTCGACGGGGAATTAGAACAATTGTTTGTTTTAAAGCAGAAATTTCAAACTTTATTTAGTGGTTTCTGAGCGGTGGGGCTCGGATTCGTTCTGTTTTCGCTCTGCTGACAGAAGGTCTCATTTACCCCACTACCGCATGCTGCGGGGCTGCGGTATAAATTCTTCACAGTTTGCTGGCTTTTTGTGTGCTTACGTTTAAAATATCGACGCAAATAGTACAGTTGTAGACAAAAAAGGCTGCGGTTGCAGCTTTAGATTGCTGCTTCTATGGCACTCCAGGAGGTTGTTGTTGTGGATCGGCAGCGGTAATAATCAAGTGCATGCATGCGGAACGTTGATTTCGTCTTCTTCTTTTTTCTCTCTGTTTGTTTGGCTTCTATGTGTATTGTGTCTGGGGCAACAACTTCACGAGCGGAGTGGATTATCATCGTCATGCACGTGCCTACCACTGGTATCTTGCGTGCATTCATACCCATATATATAGTTATGTATGAGTCTGTGTTTATCTCCTATGTGCGTGCATACATATGAATAGCATGTACAATATAAAATCTGTTTTTCTCTCGTTTGTTTTGAGGTGTATGCGTGTCTGTTCAGCGGTTTGTGTGGCTTGTCTTGATATGTTAATCTGCTTCGCTCCAATTGCATTGTTTCCTTTCCTCTCTTGCTTTCTGCATGCAGGCGCGCGGACCAAAGAAGCACATGAAGCGGCTTGCCGCTCCTTCCCACTGGATGTTGAATAAAATAACGGGGCACTATGCGCCACGACCTTCACCAGGTAACAAAGAAGAATTGAAATGGCAGTTGAAACAAATATAAGCCAATGTATACTTATATTCTTCTTTATATTCACATATACATAGTGATTGTGTATTTATATTCATCTTTATATTCATCTATGGATGCGTAGGGTGTGAGGTGTATTTATATGTATGAGTGGCGTATGTATGAGTGGCGGCTCATTCGTATGTGGGTGCACTTGTATAGCTGTGTATATAATACATGCGTATTTATATAGGAATATGTATTAGTATATAGATGCGGATTGTTGTTAGTGCATTTCTACTGTTTCGTTTCTTGTTTTTCCGCTTTGTTTTATGGAGGTATCTCGTATAATAGTGTGTTGTCTTCCATTCCGTTGAGTTGTGTGCTGCTTTGTTCTATATCTTCTTATTCTGTGTTAATAATTGTCATTCTATAGCAGCCTTTTCTTGTCTTTTATTCAGTTGTTTTGCCCATTGCTTCGTGTTTTTATTTATTTGCTTTATTTTTTCTGTTTTTTTTGTCTTCAACAAAGATTGGATGTTTTACCTCATTTTAAATATTGCATCCACTCGTCTCGCTGCTTGCACCTATGTTTTAATATCTGTATTTGTATGCTGCTGCTGCTGCATGCGCTGCTAGACTTGCTGTTGGTGGATATACTTCATTTAATTTTGTTAGCATTACATTGTTGTTTGTAGGTCCTCATAAGCTGAGGGAGTGTCTACCTCTGGCTGTGTTGCTGCGCAATCGATTGAAGTATGCACTGACATACCATGAGACGAAGTTGATAGTGATGCAGAGGTTGGTAAAAGTAGATGGGAAAGTGCGGACAGATCAGTGTTATCCAGCAGGGTTTATGGATGTTGTTTCATTAGAGAAGACGAAGCAGCACTTTCGTTTGCTGCTCGATACTAAGGGGCGCTTCGTTCCCAGACCGATATCTTCAGAAGAAGCCTCTTATAAACTTTGCAAAGTAAAGAAAGTCATCATCGGGCCTAAAGCTGTACCTGTACTCGTTACCCATGACGCCAGAACTATTCGCTTTCCCCACCCTAATATCAAAGTTCATGATACTATTCGCGTCAATATCGCCGATTCAAAGGTAAACAGAGTATTTTTATCTTAATTATTATCATACTAGAATATTAGTATTATTTACCTTGCTGTTAACACTTCCTTCTTGTTTTGATTCCTCCTTTTCATTTTCTCCCTCTTGGCGCCTGTTCTTCTTTTCTACTCCCTGTTTTCTATTCTTATTTTCGCTTTTTATTTTCTCTTCTTTCTTTTCTTCTTTTTCTCATTTCCTCACTCTGCTTCTTCTCTCGCCTCTTCCCCCTCACTTTTTCGTACTTCCTCCTCCTGCTGCTGCGTATATGTCTGACGTTGATAATGATGCTTTAATGGGTATAGCACCTAGTGCGTGGTGTTGTTGCAGTATTCTGCTTGTTGTTGGTTGTTGCTGTTGTTCTTATACTTGTGAAGGTGTATGCGCATGCTTTTTTTGTGTTTGTTTGGCTTGACTGGCAATTCTGGTGGAGTTGGTGACCGCATGTTTTGTGTTTTAGGGTTTAGGGTTCAGGGTTCAGGGTTCAGGGTTTTTGCGTTCACTGGCTCATGGTTTAGGGTGTTGGCGTTCTATCGTTTCGAATTTTAGGATGTAGATGCTTTGTCTTTCGGGGTTTGGTGTCTTCGCATCGAATGGTTTATAATATTGGTGTTTTATTACGTATGTATTTTGTGTTCGCTTATTATTTCAGCTATTGTTCATGTTATCTCTATTTGGGGTGGTAGATAGAATTGGGCGCGTGAGGGATGTGTTTCTTCCCCATAAATAGATACCATATGTATAATAAATTTTGTAGATAATGATACATAGATAAGCCGTTATTATATTGCGCGATTTATTGTGTTTTTGTCTTTTTTTGTTTTTAGATTTTGGATACGTACAAGTTTGAAGTAGGGAACTTGGCGATGATAACTGGAGGGCATAACGTAGGGCGTGTGGGTACCATAGTAAACAGAGACAGACATTTAGGAAGCTTCGATATCGTTCATATCCGCGACGCAAGAGGTAATGAATTCGCAACTCGTATTAATAACGTATTTGTTATCGGAAAGGGAGATAAACCCATGGTCTCTCTACCGAAGGACAAAGGCATTCGTCTTTCTATATTCGAAGACAGACAGCTTAAACTCAAGAAGAATGCTGGGCTTTAAATGCATGTGCCTACACGTGCATGCATAGGGTGGTACTGATCGTAAGAAAAACATAAACAGGCACTTTATATATCGCTTTAACAGAGCGAGAATGCTGCATGCAGAGGAGAGTCCTCTGCATGCAAATGCATTTTTATGCATTGAGGCTTCTCGCCACGAAGACAGTTGAAGTGTTTGTGAGACATTAAACTCCCATTCGAACTTCATTTAACCCTTTAAATACAAAAAAAAACCGGAAGCCAAATAAGAACCCAACATTATTGAGCAGCAGATAGCTAGCTGTCTGCACACTCCAGCTAAACCATGCATCCAGGCAAAAGGGGTTTTGCTGTTCTTACTGTCACTTTTACTATTTCCAGTTTTGTTGCTCGTAGTGGCGCGACACAGCTCAGTCTTACGAAGAATGCATTTGGCTCTGCATCTCTGCTGTCTTTATGTGTATATATGTATAGATGTGTAGTTTATATATGAGTATATTGTATACAAGAGCAACATCCTTGCTGCTGCTTTTATCTACTTCGTTGTATAGCAGCAGCTGCAGCTGTTGCATTGGGGCGTTGAGGGGGTGTTGTCTCGGCCCCTTTGGTTTTTGTTGCCATCTGTTTATTGTCATCAACAGCGTTACTATTTTATTAAAATAAAGGTAATCATTCCCTTCTCAACTCGCAGTAAGAAAACGGAAAGTAAAATGTGCGGAGTTCATCGGTGTTGATGTCTTTTTGTCCTTTTGACAAAAAGAAAAATGAATATAAAATGCACATATGTATGCTTATATGGAAATGTATATGCATATATTTATTTTCATTCCTATACCTATGTGTCTATGTAAATACATACGTATATATATTTATATTTATTAATATACCTATAGATACATTTATTTATGCATGTATTTGCACATTATATATATATATGTATATATACACCCTACCCTTGGTGTTGCTAACTTGCATTGCGGCGTTTTGCTCTCTCCCTGAAGTGTAACTAAAAAACGTGCTGTCTATCAATAAGTGAACGCAACCAAAGCAAAGAGAAGGCCTTCCTTTGTTTGCTGCGGCTTGCGGTGTACGTACACCCCGCGGCTATCACTGGCCGTACTCTATGCCCAGCAAGACGCTGTCCAACACTTCCACCACTTTATTGAAGAATGCTGCGCGGTCTGCTGCATTGAACACCAGCCCGTGGTCCCCAGGGATTGAAACAACAGTGTTGCTGCTGGTGTTGCTGTTGCTGCTGGTGTTTTGATGGCGCAGGAGGTTAAACCAGCCAGAAAAGAGAGACACATCAGCGAGCTGTTTATCTCTGTCCCCACGAAAAACAGAAATGGGAACATCTGCAAGCAAATAAACAAACCCCATTTTGCTGTCTTCCTGCTCTTGTGCTGTATGTACACCCCAGTAGTGGTCTGCTGCTCAGCTGTACGTACACCCTAATAGCGTTGCCATTCTGTCTGCTGCTGGATTGAGTTCTCCGTACACCCAGTAGTGGTTTTACGCTGTAAGTAGACACCCCACTAGTGTTGCTGCGGTGTACGTACATCCCGTCAGCTGCCTGTAGTTGCTGGGGTGTACGTACACCGCAGCAGCCCCGAAAAGCAGCCAACTCACTCAAAGGCTTCTGCAGGTCTGTGTATTTGTATTCATCCAACATATTGTGGTCAGCCCGCAGCAAAGGTTCGTACACTGCCCACATGTCTTTTTGAAATAGAATTTCGTTGCAGTTCCAGGCGCGGAGTTGATCCTACAGAAGAACAAAACGAAGGAATTAACTGCATTTATTGAATTAAAACAGGAATTAATAATGTAGTCGTATTAACACTGACAAAATAAAAAACACAGAATGTGCGGTGAGAACAAACATTGAAACGAACATCAGCGAGGAAACAGCCAAAACAACAAAGGCTATGATAAAGCAAAGACAAACATTTCTCTTCCTATAGCAAAAAATTGTAAACTGTACAGCGTGCAGCTAGCCCAGCTATGCATGCATGCAGAATCAGAGTCAGAAAATACAGCAATTGCACACAGCATGGCAAACCCTAAGCCCTAAACCCTAAAGACATGCAGAATGAACGGACTGCGGCAGCAAATGGAATATGCCGTTGAATGCAAAAGACCAGCAAACCCAAGAAGAAGAGTGAAAACTGCAGCTGTGCATAAGTCAGCGAGAAAAAAGAAGCTCAACACGAAGTCATATGTCTCCTGTGAGGTGTACATACACCTTTGAGGTGTACGTACACCTGAAAAACGCACTTGAAATCCTTGGGTGTCGAGGCTTGCTGTACGTTTCCAAGGCCTGAGGTGTATAGGCAAGTCGGGGCTAACCATTGCAACAGCAACAAAATGAACAGGGGGCGCCAAATGATATTGTTGCAGCAAACAAAGAACTTCATAGGCAATCCAAGCCCCCATTGAATAGCCCACGAGCATATAGGGGGTGCCGCCCTTCTTCTCTATCTATTAATAAACGCAAACAAACAAGGAAATTAAATGTTTTATGTAGGCACATATATAATATATGGCTTATATGTATACCTGTTTCATATATATATATATATATATATATATATAGAAGAAGCTCTACACTCCGATTTATATAATACACTGATTACGTGCGTATGTTAGACTTCAACTGACCCAACTGATGAGTAGTCGTTTAAATAACGCAGCTGATATCCAATAAGGAGCTTTAAGGCTACTGCACTTTGATAATTTTGTGCTTTCTGGTTTAGTTCTTTAGTGTGCATGAACTGCAGTTTGCGTGCTTTTAAACTCAGGGGACCAACATATCGTCAAGTGATTTGTCAGTACACCGCACCAGAGGCCTCATGGCTTGCAACGCCAGTTTTGCCGACTGCTGAATGGTTTTTGGGTGTTCTTCTTTTCTGCGGAGTCCCCTGAAGGGCAGCTGAACGCCGAGGACTCCAATTCCCTCCTTTTGTGCGAATTCACACAGAGGATTCGGCATGGGAGATAAAGAAGTGCCCACTCCGGTGTATACGGAGGCCTCCATACCTGCAGGTGGTTTTGCACTCCTCGCAAAACAAAGGATCTTGAAGTCGTGAGACTTTAATGCTGAGAAGAGCTGCTCAGAGGGGAAGATTCAACGCTTCTGCAGAGGGAGGACGCAAGCGAGGGTTTAGGGTTTAGGGTTGAGGGTTGCATGTTGTTATTGCTCTACGAATAAGGCGGTCTAATGATATGTTTGCACAAATTAAGCCTTAGCTTTTACTCGCCTCACCCGCTCCCGGAAAGCAAAAAACCCACAATCGCGGCTCTCCAGCCGGTAGGACTGCTCTTGGAAACCATTTCTCGTCAGGTGTACGTACACCTGAGGTAAGGGGGTTCTCAGTACCCCCCATTTTGAGGGGTTTTAGAGAAATAAATGACTGAAATTGTGCAAGAATGTCCTTATAATTTGCAGCTATCAATGAAAACAGCGGAAGAAGTGTCGGCGGCGGTTGACTGCTGAAGTTGAAGAGGCAAACCCATGGGCGCCTGCAGGCGGACGGCAGTATTGCTCCACTGTATTTAGAATTAGAAAAATCTAAAGTAATTTAAAAGCATTTGTTGATGGATTTCAACTTATAATGCTCAAAAATTCCAACAACAAACGCTGCCACTGCGCACACGCTTGCCTGCCGAGGCGGCGGCGCTGGCGACGGTAAAGAGCGAAAGCTCTTGTCTGCGCCAATAGATGAGGCAAACAGGCAAATAAATAAGGCGCAAATTCCATTTTAAAATAAAAAGAGAGCTGCCATCTATTTCAGAGAAATTTTCAGCCAAACTGGTTTCATTTCAAGTAGGAGACTGACCATGGACCAAGCTGCTCGGCGTTGCGTTTGACGATCGCTCATGCTAAGACCGAACAAAATGAAAAAGCAACGATTTTCCTTTTTTTCAAAACAACATTATTGAAATACTCATCTCAGGTGCTTATTTCTTTAGTTTTATCTCTCACCTTGTTCCTTAATTCGTGAAATTCAACTGCAGTGGATGGCGACCACATCAGAAGCAGGTTTAAACTTGAGAGTTCTTGGAGAAAATGGAATTAGAAAGGCTGAAATCGGAAAATTAATTCAAAATATTCTTAAAGGGTTTTGTTTTCAGGCAAATTTTCTTGAATATGAGCAACCTGCCACTAACTTCAGCAGCTTCGTTTGTTCTTGCCGTCGTCCGTTAGTTGCAAAGCTGTTAAAGCATCCATGATTAGACGGATTTCTTCTGCTATTTGAAAGCTACTAAAGAGGAATGGAGCACTGAAGACGATAATTCTTCTTCATACTCAGGCTGCTCATCGTCTGCACATGCCAGCCTGTATTCCTTTGATTGATAATTAATAATGCAAGAATCAGTGGAACCTGCTGCAGAGACGGTATACGCCAGAAGCATTGTGGTGAAGTATTGCTGACGCTTAGCTATACTTCTGAGTAGTCTGGCACTAAAGCTTTTTTTCCTTCCCACAGTCTGTACAACTGTACAACAGGACTCCGCAAAAATTACGCAATGACTTGTTCGCGCGTTACTTACGTGTTGAACATAAAATAGCAGAGCCAATGCACGCCGTAAGTAATAGAAAAGGAAAGGTTGCTGTCCACGCTGTTTGGAAGGAAAATGTGCACACTTAAACTCGGGTCCTGATTTAGGAGCTGAAATAAAATCAGAACACGACGTATTAGAGATTAGCAAAAGTGCATCCGACCTCCATTAATGCCTCCGAGGGTCCTGATTACATCGGAACATGGTCCTGGGGCCAGTTTGAAGAAGCTGCGACATGTCCTGGGTTGTAGCAGCTTCCTGCTTCAAGTTGTGCCGTGAAAGCGGCTGTAGAATGAAACGTACCCAGCCAGGCCCCCCTCCAGCAAATAATGCTGAAGTCAGCTTTTATACTTATTCTGTGGCTTCCAGTAGCCAGCATGCACACAAATATGGATACAGTCACCTGCTGTTGAGAGACCCTGATGCGTCTGCCCCCCTTCTCTCCTCAACTCACACAGCACACCTAGTATGACAGGAAAGTTCAAGAGATAAACTTGCAAATAATGAACACTAAAATAGACAAAAGAGATATAAATAAGCTAAGAAACACTGTGGGCATTCGCTGCTTTTGCTACAGTCCCAATGGGGCTGAGTCAGCCCCATACACATGCGGGGTCCACTGGTCAGCTGGAGCTGCCACAGGAACTTGCGTCAACTCGAAGCTGCTCTTAATTGGGAGTCACCCATCCTGAACAATAGGGGAGGGATGGGCTGGCGCTTACGAGCAGTGTCCTACATCAAGAGATGCAGGGGGATGGGGCAGTTGCGTAATTGCAGCTGCCCCATCCCCAGCAACAACATGTGAGCCGCCATACACCTCGGATGTAGAAGGATGGGCACGGTGCAACCCCTAGAGTTCTATACACCTATCTCCTGCCAGCCAGCCTCTTCCAGGCTGTTTCCCACTTGATGTTGTTGCTACCTGGCTTTGTTGCTTGTTTCCAGGGCTACGATAGGGCTGCGTGCACTTCGCGCTGGATACGGGCGGCGCTAAACACTCCATTCCTATGCCTCACATGCAGATTTGCTCATGTCAAATCCCTGCATCATGGAAGCAAAATTAACGACGATGTTGGATTAGAGCCACTTGGTTGCATGTGAGCGCCTGGAGACAGAACTGGCATTTTGGATTTGAAGGGCTCGGAGTGGGGCAGCATGCCGGTCGGACTGCGCAAGTGTGAAGGCCTATTGAGGATAGAGTAGGGGAATAATGATCATGGGACGTTCAGAAGCCTGTGT
>NW_013549427.1:0-10101 GCF_000499425.1 Eimeria acervulina | reverse complement strand
GCCTTGAGCGGTAAGGCGAGCTGGAGTTTACATGAGTCGTTTAGCTTGTGTGAAGTGCGTTGCGCCGTAAAGCGATTAACATGCATATGCAAGATTGCACGCGCCTTACGACGGTAGGAAAATGCATGCGTTAATCTATGGAAAAGCACAATATGTACTGCGCCCTCATCACTTCCTGCCTCCCACGTAGTATGGAGCCAGGGGCTATGCCGAGAGCTGAAATTATGTTGCAAGGTACAAAAAGTGCGTCAGGTTACTCGACTGGCTGGTAGTTCCCGCGCACACCTTGCGTAGGGGCATGCAGAGATGACAACGGACACACAAGAAAGCCGGATAAAATCCATTAAAGCCGAAGAAGGGAAACGAAATGGATTGCAGATTTACAGCGGCAGAATGGCTTTGGAGCGTTGCAAAGCGGAGGTGGTACGAGACGCTCCTACAAAACTGGAATACCTGCACTGGTATCACCGTTCCACGGATTGGGTTAGAACGTAAAAGAACAAAAAAAGTCGAGTTTCAAAGTGGGGTTTTTTCCACTACCGTGGCAAGTGGAAATGGCCCAAAAATTTTCACAGGCTTATCGCCGGTAACAGTACTTTTTGAAGCTGAAGTACAACTGCATGATACCGCGGTCAAATACGTTGCGAAACCCTCTGAATCGTTCTAAATGCCATTCGCGATTCAAAACCTTGAATGCGACATCTTCATAGGGTGGACCTGCATGGAAGCGCACGATGATAGTGTCTGGAGTATCCGACGGCTCGAGAGTCCACGTTGGGGTCTTTGTCTTGTCGATTAAATCCGGGTAGAAGATGTTGAACTTGTACCCCTGCACGATCTTTGGGGGAGGGTTGTCGTGATCGTAGTGCGTCTGGTTGTACTTGTTCCAAAAATAGCACGTACGCACACGATTGAAAAAACGTGGTTTTCTGGGTCGGTATTTCTCCTCCCACCCGTAGTGCTGCGCGCATCAACAAGCGACGCCGAAGCTCCCGTTGGCATTCATCACAAGTCACATCACGCCAACAGAAAATGCACTTTTGCAATAACAATGGTGTCCACAACGCAGGCGCAGGCGCACAGATGCAGCATTTGTATTGTATTTGTCTTCAGGGCCTGCACAATGGCCGCCCGGGTTTCCTAGCACAGCGATGAAGTAAAATTCTATTTCTTAAGTACCTGTTTCAGCTTCATTTCAGATGAGTCTGCAAGGACCTCTTCGTCCGGACTTGCATTTTTCTGTTCCTTGCGCACGAAATCCTCGTACCTGGAGGTGCAGAAACAAAAGCATTATTAGGACGATCGGTAGGATGTAAAGGTGCATTTAAACACATCGAATAACTCATTGACTGGCAAGAAGAGCTGTGCTGAAAATAGTCCACTGGCCGCTTGCGCTTTAGAGAGGCACAATCAGCTGCATGAAATGCACATCTGCGAAGCGCGTTGCTTACGTCACGATCTTCGCTGCAGGATCTAAGATCTCCTCGTCGTCTTCCTCCTCCGGTGTATTTTTCTCCTTGTCTAGACCCAGCTGAATCAGCCGCCTTTCGCGTTCGCGATGCTTGGCGATCTTCCGTTCAGCCATTCGCTGTTCAAGTTCCTCGTCAGGGTGCAAGATGTTGGTTTCCATGCGGAATTCATCAAAGGGGTACAAGAGAGGTGAATAGGGGCCCCTGGGTTTGGGAGCCTCTGCCTCATCTTCGTACGGTTCAAGTTCTGGCGAGTAGCTCCCGTCCGCCCCAGGGTTTATCTCCTTCTCCACGACGCGCGCCATACGTTTCGCCTGTTCCTGTATTTGCTGCACTTTCTGTTGCTGACGTGCCTCTTCTTCTGTCGCCAACAACAAGTCGTCTGTCAGCCCTGCTTCCTCCGCACGCGCCTTCAGCTGCTCCGCCTCCGCCGCTGCCCGTTCGCACTTCAGCTGATGGTCCAGCTCTGCTGCCTTCTGCTGAATCCGTTGATGGTACATCAAGCAGATCGCCCTCGCCTGCACACAGCAGCATCATTTACCCGAATGCACTCATGCATGCATGCAGATACAGTACCCTGACATGGGAGAACCGCAATATGCGACGGAGAAGAAATAACTGCTCCTTCATTCAACATGAGTGTGAGAAGAACCATGAAAAACTCGGAATCGCGTCAGAAGCGCGCGCATGCTGGGGTCCCAACAATTTTGCTTCGAGTGTGCTGATTACCCTGAACAAGGGGATCTTCTGGAGAATTGCTTCCCAGTAAGCTGAGTCTACATCTTCTTCGGTTTCAAGTTTGATCTTGATGCTTTCTTTGAGCGCGTCGAGTTCTTCGGGTGTCTTTCCGCTGAGAATTGCTGTAATATCCGAGGCGACGCCCACGGCAATGCCGGATTCTGTGTCTCGCACATCTCCTACTGAAGTGTTGTTGGCTAGAATGGCTGCTGCTTGTGCTGCAGCATCTGCAGAGGAGTTTTTGCGGAGTTCCTCAAGCACCTTTTTCTTCCGCTCTGCCTTTTCTAGAGCGTCTTTCGTCAACACCAGCAACGCCTGCCAGAAGTCCTGGTAGTCTTTATCCACTGCAGTCGTATCCACCCCGATATGCAGCTTCACGTCCGACAGCATTTCCTCTATCATTGGCACTGTCATTGCTGCAGCAGCAAATGCAGCAAACACGCAAGAAGCAAGCAGACCTTCAAGACAAGAACTATCCTTTTTTATTTTCATTATTTTGGACAGCTTAGCACCGGTTCACAAACAATCTAAACACAAACACAAAACCTCTGCTTATCTTGATGCCGCGTTCCATTTAAATTCAAAACAAACTTGTGAATAAATTGCAGTGAGGTGCCATTCAGCAAATGTACGTCGTTTTTCATCTACAAATATTCAACTGTAACACATTCTACTTATATAACAGCATGAGACTTTGGAAATAAAGACAATACTACCCATACGCCAAACGTGAGGGCTAAATGCAAGCGAACAAACCAAAGCAACACTGTCGGCCAGCTGCAGTGTACAAACATCCCCAGGCCTGCTTGCAGCTCTTCAAAAGATTGGAGCTAATTCAGTTCAGAGATCCGGCATTCCCTCACTACCCACCGCAATTGGTGCTCTGTACCGACACACTGTAGTGTACAGACAGCTCACGTTCTTTGTTGAAGGAGTCAAACACTTCATGAGGAGGGACCGGAAGTACAGATACTTTTTCGAATTTTTCTCCATTGAGCATGCGCAGCCCTTTGACGATAAAGTCGATGGGTTGTTCTCTGTTTTGTTCTGCCCTAATTTCCGTCTTCCTTAAGTGCATTTGCCTGTGAAATACTTCTTCTTTTTCAAAGTAGTCCTGGAAGTGCTCCCTCTCCTTCTCGCGCTGTAGCTCCTCTCGCTGCGCCTGCATCAGCTGCTCTTCTGCTTCACGTTCTTCTCTGCGTTTCTTAACGCTCTTGATTTCTTGCTGCATGCAGCAGCAGCACTCCACAGCACTTGTTTTCGTTAGAGCACTTACAAGTGTAGGTCATCCACGGTGGGCGGTGCTGTTGAGATGTACAGACAGCTCACCACTTTGCTGACGGATGTCGTCAGTAGCGCGTTGACAGTTGTCGCATGTTTCTTTCCTGCTGCTTGCAGCAGCAAATTCTTCTTCTTCCACACGAAGGGCTCAGCCAGCAAACGATCACCAAACGGGTTGTTGTCGTTGCTGTAGCCGAAGTGTTCACTTAGCAGCTTCTTCCTCTCCGCCTGCACCACACAGACCGCAAACACCAGCCAACCCTAAACCCTAAACCCAACTATCTATCACCTTAGACGAGGAAAGAGGACCCCTCCTCCCTCCCTCCGTCTCCGCCTTTACAGCGTCCAAAACCCTAAAGCCTAAAGCCTAAACTCGCAATATACGCTGCCATCTACCATACATAATTGCATAAATACCTACGCGCAGCTCTTGCACTGTCACAGGCCTTGCAGGTCGTGCGGCAGACGCCATTGTTGCCCTGAACGCAGCAGCAGCGCTGTAAGTTTCAAGCACGATTAAAGCCCCAACGCATGCATATACACATGCATGCATGCATAGAAAACAGAAAGAGGAGAAAATGCAGCATAGACGCACCCATACTTCCCCCGTTGATTCGAAGCACTACCGTGGCCTCCATCGCTTTTGTTGCCCTGAACGCAGCAGCAGCGCTGTAAGTTTCAAGCACGATTAAAGCCCCAACGCATGCATATACACATGCATGCATGCATAGAAAACAGAAAGAGGAGAAAATGCAGCATAGACGCACCCATACTTCCCCCGTTGATTCGAAGCACTACCGTGGCCTCCATCGCTTTCGCTTGAGGTGCTGCCGCGGCGCCTCTTCCCCATTTTTGCTGCTCTTCACCGCCTCCCTAGATAAGTTGAATAATTAAACAATGTAATTGAACAAATTTCAACAAAAGCCGCCTCTCAAGCCCCAAACACCCACTGCTGCTGCCTCGCCGGTTGGTTTGCTCGCAGCAACCGCCGCGTCTGCAGGCGACGCCGCCTGAAAACTTGGATGAAAATCCCTTTTAATTCAAAAAAAGCAAACAAAAGATGCTAAACCTTAAGCCCTAAACCCTCAACCTGTGAGGGTCCCGCTGGCCCGGCTCATTCGGCCGCCGAGCTTCTCCTAACTGCACCGCCGCTTCTGCTAAGAGGGCAGATTGTGAATACAAATAAAAGTACTTATAAGTTCTAAAACAGTTTAAAAAAAAACAGATCACTGGGCGTCAAGGAAAGCGCAGACGCCTCAGCAGCTGCATTAACAGCAGCAGCAGCTGCTGCTACGCCGGCGCGCTGCATGCATGCGGCGTGCATGCAGACCTTTGGGACTTTCTCCCGTGCAGGGCTCTGTGGGGAGCTGTTAACTGAACCAAACTAATGTTGCTGATGTTGTACTCGGTGGAATTACTGTTGCAGCACCACCCGCGCTCATATGGCAGCCTAGAGGCAAGAGGGCAAAAGCGGCAGCAGCTGCAGCTGCTGCTGCTGCTGCCTTCATAGAAAACAGTACCAAGAGGCTCTTCTACTGCTTAACGGGATGCGCCTCCGAATGAATTACAACGTAACAAGCAGCCAGCCATAGGCCACATGGTGATGCATGCATGCATGCATGCATTCGTGCATCGCCATCTACCTAAGAAAGAGAGTGGCAGCAGTCGCTGTTGCTGCACATGTGGGGCGTACATACACCGCAGATAAAACGGCAGGCCTCTTCGTCTGTGTCTTGCTACTGTTGCTTTTTATAATCACCGCGAGCTGTAGAACAGTCTCCTCATTTGCTTGAAAGGCGTTTGCTAGAGAAGAACGAAAGGGCTGCAGGCCTTAGTACTTTTATTTTGTAGCAAAAGAAACAACGTAGGGGAGCCAACCTCAAACGAGGCGGGGACCTGAACTACTCTATTACCCACAACCGCTATGCCTTTACTACTTTATTACTATGGATATTAACTAGCCGGCATCGTAAGCAATAGCGAGGAATAATCATTTATTATTATTATTCTTATTATTATTACTCTATTTAGTGTTCAAAATGATAAAAGCAGTCGACACTCTCTATTAATGGCTACCATGGCTATACTGTGGTCCGCATGCAAGCAGCGCAGCCCAAGTTTAAGGAAAAGTCATAATTGTAAATGCTCAAGAATTTTAAATGAAGAGCTTCAAAGGGGGCAGCTGCTGCTGCCACGCAACCTCTGCATGTCGGCGATGCACTGTACATACACCGCAGACTACAAATACAAAACTATTCATCTTGCCTTTGAGGCACATCATCATATCATCACTTCTTCGTCATGCAACTGGCTGCCAGCCCCGAACTGCACCCCAGCAGCAAGCAGGCGGCAGCAACTGCTGCCGCAACTGCTGCAGCAGCACTGCAGTGGCAACTGCTACTGGTGCGGCTGAAGCATCTCGCGTGTTTGTCTGCCTCCTGCTGTCTACACATATTTACGTGCAGCAGCAGCACACCGCAGCATTTACATACAACTCTGCTTGGAGAAATACGCCAGCCGGCACTGCCACCACCCCGTCTTTGTGAGCTGCTGCTGCTGTTGCTGCTGCACGAGACAGCAGCAGCAGCAGCAACATCACTCGCTCGCCAAACGGAAGGCCCCAATAGAAGAGGCCCTAAGAAGCCGCTTTCTCTGTGTGTGATGACCACAGCAGTGGCAGCTCACGCGCTGCACACGCTGCAGCTCCAGGTGTCTGTACACCTCAAAAGTTGGTGCACCTACTGAAGGCAGCCAAATAGGGAAATTTCCCCACGGCCTTGCGGCAAAGGCAAATCAAAGAGCACACAGAAACACAACAAATGCGGAAGGGGCCCCCTCTACGAAAGGGGGCCCCTACCCCCCTAGGGCCCTCCCTCTGAGAGGGGCCCCCCTTGGGGCCCCCGCTAATGCGAAGGGGCCCCTTTAGGGTCCCAGTTGTGAGAGGGGCCCCCCGTAGGGGCCCCTCTTGCGAGGATGATAGTGTGGATTGAGATAACAAAGGAGAAGGGACTAGCACATAGACCGAATCATTGGCTGTTTCTGTGCATTAGCAGCAAGTGATTGAAGCGGTTACGTGGCTCTCCTTTTCCTGTCGTTTAAAACAATTCACAAGCTGCTGCATGCTGAATGCTTGCAGGCTGCTGCATCTGCATCTGCATCTGCTGCTGCGGGCTCAAAGCTTTTTGTACTGTGTCAAGACGAGCGCGGCGTTGTGACCGCCGAAACCCAAAGTATCTGTTAGCACAGCCTGCAGCCGTGCAACACCCACACACTCTCCCCAGTTAGAGCTGCTGCTGCTGCTGCTGCCATGTTGTGTTATGTTATTCTTAACAATGCTGGTGCTGTTCGTGCTGCTGGTGCTGGTGCTGGTGCTGTGGCTGCTGCTGCTGATGCTGTTGTGTGCATTATTGTTTATGGGTAATGGGTTTGCGCATGCGTCTTTCTCCTTACCTTGGGTGGCTGCTGCATGCGTACAGCTTTGTTCGGTACATAATTTAAGTCGCACTCGGGATCGGGAGTTGTGTAATTCAAAGTGGGGGGAACATTGCCTGTCTGCAGCACTTTTGCTGCAACGACGGTTTCAATGCCTGCTGTTGCTCCAAGGCAGTGCCCAGTCATTGGCTGCAGCGCAACAAAAGAAATGCTTATCATTTATTTATTTATTTATTTATTTATTTATTTATTGCTGCTGCACCAACGAATACACAGAAACAGCAGCAGAAAATAAGCTGCATGCCGCACGGCGCAAGCATCAACAGCACCAACTCTTATTGCAACATTAGTATTTGCGCTTGCTGCAGCAGCAACAGCACCATCAACACTTATTCCCACAACACCAGCACCCCTTATTTTAGCAGCAGCAGCACTTATTGCAGCAGCAGCAGCATCAGAAGCGTCTGCACATTATTGCGTTTAACTTCACGGCGACGTTCAATGCAGCGACATAAGCTTTCTAGATACCGCAGCAAGACATAAGCTGCTGCTGCAGCAGCAGAATAAGCAGCAAACGGTGCAGCAACAGAAGGGAACGTCGTGTGGGTGCGTCTTTATCTTGCCTTTGTAGATGAGATCAGCAGCTTTCGTGCGTGGTCTCCAAATACTTTTTTAATTGCTTTTGTTTCAATCTTGTCGTTGTAATGTGTTGAAGTGCCGTGGGCATTAATATACCCCACGTCCTCCGGTGCAACCCCACTGCAACCAAACGCACAAACACCCTTAACCGTTTGCTGCTCCCGCTGCTGCTGTTATTGTTGCTGTTGCTGCTATAGGCGCTGCTCCTGCTGCTGTTGCAGTGGCTATGCAAACAGCCTAAAAGGAAAGAGCATATCCGTAGCAAGAATTCATAGTTCAGATGCATCTGCAGCAGCAGCGCCAGCAGCACCATTAATTGCAGCAACGGAACCCTGCACACACGCGTCATCCTGCTGCTGATGCTGCTGCTGCTGTTGCTGCTGCTGCTGCTTACGCATCTTGGAGGGCCAATTCCATGCAGCGAGCAAGCCCATCTCCCTCTGGGGAGGGGGCTGTGATATGATGGGCGTCGCAAGAGGCTCCGTAGCCCGCGAGCTGTCCGTAGACCTGAGCGGCGCCGCGGCGAACTGCATGCTCTTCTGTTTCCAGGACAATCACTCTGTATGAAAAACGCAAACCAGAAGCTCGGAAAGAAACAAATGCAGCAGCAGCAGACAGAGGGCTACGCTGCTGTTGCTACACCTGCTGCAGCAACAGCAGATGCTGCATCTTCAACGGCTGCTTAAACCCAACTCAACAGCAGCAGCAGCTGTACTCCCCCGCAAAGGCTACTGCTGCTGCTGCAGCAGCCTTAAGCGCAGCAGCGAATCATGGCAGCAGCAAAAGCAAACCCGCTCTAGCAAGACCACCGGCCGCAGCAGCAAACTGCGCGAACACCCGCTGCAGCAGAACCCCCAGCAGCAGCAGCAGCAGCAGCAGCAGCGCATGCATTTGGTTTACCCTGCTCCTTCTCCCATAACGAATCCTGATCTATTCTTATCGAAGGGGCGACATGCTTCTTTTGGTCTATCATTAAAGCCCAGGGCCAACGCCTTAAGAGCATTGAACCCAGCAAACGACAGCCGCGTTATTGACGCCTCAGCACCGCCGCACAACACAATATCCGCGTCCCCTGACTGCAGTGTACAGACACCACAACAAACGTTGCTGCTCCTGCTTCTGCTGCTGCTACTGCTGCAGGTGCTGCAGCAGCAGCACAACAAGCCTTCAAGGGAGAATGAGTATAGAGTCATTTACTGGAAGAGGCATCGCCCCATGCAAAAAGACATTTAAAAGAAACCCCCTTTAAATTCAACTTATTGAAATATCAGCAAAGAAAATCGTAATAACAAAATAATCAACAAGCGAATTAATAGAACGGCGCATATATATATATATATATATATATATAGACAGCCTCACGACGGAGTACCCCACAGCAAAGGTATTATGTAAGCCGTTCTAAAGCAGCAGCAGCAGCAGCAGCAGCAGCAGCAGAGAAATCCACTGCAAGCAACGGGGAGACGATCTCCCTGTTCCCATGACAAAAACAAATAAGTCATCAAGCACCACTCTGTAAAAAAGAAAAACAAAAGATATAATTAGATATATGCAATACCTGAAGAAGGCGAAGAGCAGCCCCAATCGCATGCCCTGAGGTGGCGCATGCAGAAACAGCGCCGTGGTTGGGGCCCTTCGCACCGATTTCAATCGCCACTTGAGCAGGTGCAGTGTTCTGCAGCAGCAGCAGCAGAAGCACAAGCAGTAGCAGCACGGGGAAGTGCAGTCCTCGTCAGCAGCAGCTGGTTGTGCAGCAGCAGAAAACTGCCTTCCTTATTAACTTTTTTCGCTGTCTTCGTCTCTGTGTTTGCATGCATACTGCTAAACGCCAATGATTTCTAACAAAAACAAAGACCCCCCAACCAACGTATTCCTGTCTGCTGCTGCTGCTGCTGCAGCTGCAGATCTCAGCCGCAGCAGAGACAGCAGCAGAAGACCCTTCAGGCAGCCAAGGCCCCCGTTTCCTTTCGCTGCTTGCTCTCTAGCAAATCTTTAAAGCAGCAGCTAGCCTCATTTGATCAGCAGCAGCAGCCACAACAGCAGCAACAACAGCAGCAGCAAGAGTAGCAGCAGCAGCAACTGCAGCAACAGCAGGCGTACAGCGATCATAGCGGGGATGAGGTAGGGGGAAACGCGTCTGGGGCCGGAGGTGCGCAGCACATTGTCTTGCTGCTCCATAAACCCTAAACCCCCAATACCGGAGCCAATCACAACCCCAAACCGCTGCATGTCTATACCTTCCATCGAATCAAGGCCTGAACAGCAGCAGCAGCAGCAGCAGCAGCAACAGCAACAGAAGGCACTGCCAGTATGAGGAGATAGAGCAAGCCAAGGGGTTTAAAGGGCTCATGACGGCCTCATAAGACTTATTGAAGTACAAGAAGATATATTAATATATTTCACGCTTAATTAAGCTTTATTAGGGTATATTAGGGTTTAGAAAGGTTTACAGAAATATCTCAAAGTTAATGAAAGCTTATCAGCGTATGATGGGGCTTCCTAGGGTTTGATGAGGAGTAAGAAAAACACGAGGGTAGATTAG
>NW_013549428.1:0-10647 GCF_000499425.1 Eimeria acervulina | reverse complement strand
CTGCTGCTGCTGCTGCTGCTGCTGCTGCTGCTGCTGCTGTTGCTGGTGCTGTTGCTGCTGGAGATGCTACCCCACTCCACTGGCGCTGCTGCTGCAGTTGCTGCAGTTGCTGCTGCTGCTTCGAGTGCTGCTGCTAGCGCTGCTGCTGCTGGGCCTTCAGCAACGACAGCCGACTGTAGAGCAATCGAAGCGGCAGCAGCAGCAGCAGCAACAGCAGCAGCAGCAACAGCAGTAGCAGAGGCACTCTAGCTTAGAAACAACTTATACGTTATGATGTTGTAGCAGCAGTAGGCTGCAGCAGCTAAATGTAAACAAACGGCTGCGCCTTGTTGCTGCTGCAGTTGCTGCAGTTGCTGCTGCTGCTGTTGCACGGTACAAGGCCCAGCAGCAACAGCAACAGCAGCAGCAGCAGCGGCAGCAGCAACAAAGGATAAGCAAGAAAAGGAATCTTCTTGAAAGAAGCTATACAAAGACAAATGCTTCTGTTTTTTATTGCATGCAGCAGCAGCAGCAGCAGCAGCAGCAGCAGCAGGAGTGTGGCTTGCGGCGTGGGGCCCGCAGCAGCAGCAGCAGCAGCAGCAGCAGCAGCTTTGCTGCTGCATGTGGGGCGGTACTTCCGTTTAATATTGCCCGCCGCTCTCTCCTTTTGTTGTTTAAATAAATAATTTAAATTTTATTTGCTTCCTGCTGCTTGTGCTAGAATTGCTGTAGCTGTCTCTTGCGGTGAGGGGTCTGCCTGCAGCTACTGCTGCTGCTGCCGTTGCTGCTGCCGCTGCTGCTGCTGCTGCTGCTCCTTCTCACAGGAAGGTTGGATGCATGGATGCTGCTGATGCGGAAGCAACTGCAGCAGAGAAAGTAGCAGCAGCAGCAACAGCAACAGCAGCAGCAGAAGTAATACCTAGGCAGCTGCAGCAGCAGCAACGGCAACAGCAACAGCACAAGTACATACAACTACATAGCAAGCAGCAGTAGCAGCAGCAGCAGTTTGTAAGGGAGGTGGTGTGTGCGCAGGAGCCGCCGCTGTTGTGGGGCGAGCAGCAGCAACAACAGTAGAAGCAGCAGCAGGAGGCGTCCCGAGCAGCACAGGATGGGTAAAGCAGCAGCAGCAGCAGCGGCTGCAGCAGCAGCAGCTGCAGCAGCAGCAAATGGTGCTGCTTCCCTCCCTCGTTCCGGCTGGTCTGCCTTCTCTCCTTGCGGCACCTACTTTGCTTCTGCTGCTAATCCCGCACTGCAGCAGCAGCAGCAGCAGCATTACGACAGCCGCGGTGTGTTGCCGCGCAGCACAGTTCGAGTTTGGCGCTGCAGCTCTACTGCTTCTGCTGCTGCACATAACAGCAGCAGCAGCAGCAGCGAGGCAGCAGCAGAAGCAGCGGTGGAGTCGCTCGAGTTTCAGCGGCAGTTCTTGGGGCAGTCGATCTCCCAGCTAGCATTTGTTAACATCAGCAGCAGCAGCAGCAGCAGCAGCAGCAGCAGCAGCAGACTGTTGCTGGTGATAGGGACAGAGACGGGTATGGTTGCTGCTTTAGACTGCAGCAACGAAGGGTCTCTCCTTTTTTCTACGCATTTGAATCCATCTGCTGCTGCAGCAGCAGCAGCAGAAGAAGATGAAGCAGCAGCAACAGCAGCAGCTGCTGCAGCAGGGGGAAGCGGAAGCGCTGCGGTGCGGGCCTTGCTACCCATCTCCAGCAACAGCAGCAGCAGCAGCAGCAGCAGCAGCGAGCTGCTTGTGCTGCTGCGGAGGGGCCCCACAATCTCTTCGCTGCTAGTCATCGATTTGCTGCAGCAAGGGATGGTGCTGCGCTCTTCAGATGTCGGGCGGGGCTTCACTCACGCGTTGCTGCTGCAGCAGCAGCAGCAGCGGGTGGGGGAGAGTGCAGCAGCAGCAGCAGGGAAGACGCGGCAGCTGGTGCTGCTGGGCAGCAGCAGCAGCAGCAGCGGCAGCGGAAGCAGCAGCAACTTGGTGCTCTTCGATATGCAGCAGCAGCAGCTGGTAGCTAAGCTGCAAGGGGGGACAGCAGGCTTTGCTGCTGTTGCTGCTGATGCTGAAGCGGGTATTGTTGCTGCTGTCTGCTTGAAGACAGTACATGCAGAGCAGCAGCAGCAAATTGCAGTGTGGCGCCTGCCGCAGCATCTCTTCAGCAGCAGCAGCAGCAGCAGCAGCAAGAAGCTGAAGGTGCCCCTGTGGGGTGTCCTCGCCTACCATCAGCGGCTGCTGCAGCTGACGTTTCTTAGCAGCAGCAGCAGCAGCAGCAGCGCAGCTGGGGTTGATGAAGATGAGGAGGAGGAGCAGGAGCAGCAGCAGCAGCAGCAGATGCTGTTGTGTCTCACAGATCAGCAGCAGATAGTTGCCTGGTGTATAGACACCGCAGCTGCTGCAGTGCCTCTGCAGCCGCAGCAGCAGATCAGCACCAAGATTTCGACAGCAGCAGCAGCAGCGGAGAACGGCGGGGTGTTCTACATACAGCAGCAGCCGCAGCAACAGCAGCAGCAGCAGCAGCAGCAGCAGGGGTTGTACGTCGCTAGGGGAGCCTTGCTAGACCCTGTGTGCCACGTAGCATTGCCTATGAGTGCAGCAGCAGCAGCAGCAGCAGCAACAGCAGGGCAGCAGCTGGTGCTTCCGATGCCTTCTCCAGGCAGCAGCAGCAGCAACAGACGGGGCATGCAGCAAGTTGCTGCAATCACTCTAGAAGAAGAACAGCAGCAGCGAGCGCGCCGCAGCAGCAGCAAGGAGACAGCTGCAGCAACAGCAGCAGCAGCAGAAGCTATCTTGCCGCAGGACGCTGCGATTTCGTCACTCAAAAGAGCAGCAGCAAGCAGCAGCAGCAGCAGCAACAGCACAGGCCCTGAAGGCGAGGCCCATAAGAAGCAGCGACGGGAGGCAGCAGCAGCAGCAGCAGCAGCGGGTAACAGCAGCAGCAGCAGCAGCAGCGTTGCATCAGTGTTGCGGCAGGCGTTGCTGACAGCAGATTTGTCTCTGTTAGAATCTGTTATATCGAAGGGTCAGCTAAAGAAGAGAGAGATAGCAGCAGCAGCAGCAGCACTGTCTCCTTCGCATGCACTGTCTCTGCTGCAGCTGCTGGTGCAGCAGCAGCAGCAGAAACCGAGCAGCAGCATTATGAAAGGGCCCTGGATTGAAGAGATAGTCAAGCAGCAAGCACCCTCTCTTGCAAGCCTTCCTGAAGGTAGGCAGCAGCTTGTGCTGCTGCAGCGGCTGCTGCGGCAAAGGAGACAGCTAGGCGATGCGCTAATGATTCTTAAAGGCAGGCTTGAGCTGCTGCTGCTGCACATGGACAGGAGACAGCAGCAAGCAGGCGAAAGAGACAAACTTAAACAAGAAGCGCTGCAGCCACTTGCAGAGCATGTGGGAGCTCTCTAGACACCCCAACTGCAGCAGAAGCAGCTGCAGCAGCAGCAGCAGCAGCAGCAGCAGCAGACTTTGTTGTTGCTGCTGTTGCTGCTGCTCTTTGTTAGGCACCTTAAGTGCTGCAGCAGCAACAGCTGCTCCTTAGACACTGCACGTGCAGCAGCAGTAGCAGCTGCAGCAGAGGCTGCAGCTGCTGCTGCTGCTGCTGCAGTGGAGACAGCTGAACGCTGTGCTGCTGCAGCCGTAGCAGGTGTTTCCAGCGGCAGAGAGCAGCAGCAGCTTTTGCTGCTGCTGCTGCAGCTGCTGCAGCTGCTGCTGCTGCAGCAAATGTTTTATTTGGGTGAAACTGTCTACATTTAAGTTGAAGGTGCTGCAGTACAGAGACAGACCGCAGCAGCAGCAAGAGGCTCCAGGGAGCAAACAGAAGCGCTCATAACATAGTACTCTGCTGTTGCTGCTGCTATTGCTGATGTTGCTGCTGCTGTTGCTATTGCTGATGTTGCTATTGCTGATGTTGCTGTTGCTGCTGCTGCTCTGCTTGCAGCAAAAGCCGATGCGGCTGCTGCTGCTACTGCTGCTGTCGTCACACGCGCAGCAGGAATGATGCTGTTGCTGCTGCTGCTGCTGCTGCTGCTGGAGGAGACAGGCAGGGGTTTCTCAGCTGTCTCCTTGTTAAACCCTTTAGCGGTTATTCAAGAGAAACGAATCATCTCTCATACAAACCCTAAACCCTAAACCCTAAACCCTAAACCCTAAACCCTAGTCCCATTGGGGGAGCGCCGGTGCCTCTGGTGGCAGTCGTTCTAGGGTTTAGGGTTTAGGGTTTAGGGCTTAGGGTTTAGACAGTTGAGAGGTTTACAGGCTTCAGAGTGTAGAGACATTAATGTCTCTAGGGTTCATTAGGGTTTAGGGTTTAGGGTTTAGGGTTTAGGCTCTACGGAGCTTACGGTTTATAGAGTTTATGCTACAGATGGTGAATAGTGTATGCAGTAGATTGTTTAAAGTTTGAAGTTTAAAGTTTAAAGTTTAGAGCTTAGGGTTTAGAGCTTAGGGTTTAGGGTTTAGGGTTTAGGGTTTAGGGTTTAGGGTTTAGGGTTTAGGGTTTTGCTTCTGGGGCCCCCCCCTGGGGCCCCCATTCCTGGGGCCCCACAATGAGCGACGTGGAGACGGCATTTGTATATTTGTTTTGTTTAAGAGACATTAAAATATTTTTTATTTTTTTGTTAGACTTTGTCTGGTTTGCTTGCTGCTGCTGCATATACACCGCGGAGGCCTGGCGCAGCAGCTACTCTAACTTAGCCAGGTCGCTGCAGCAGCCGCTGCAGCAGCAGCAGCAGCAGAAGCAGCAGCAGCAGCAATAGCAGCAGCAGCAGCACCACCAGCAGCAAGACAACTATCAGCTGCTGTTATCAAGATGCAACGCTCCCAGCAAAGCCCTCATCCGCTGCAGCTGCAGGTCAGCAGCAGCAGCACCAGCAACAGCAGCAGCAGCAGCAGCATTGTTGCTGCTAAGCTGCAGCAGTTTGGGGCTGCATGCGCTTGCAAGACCTCTTCAATGAAGTGCAGAGTCAGGAGCCCTCCGCTGCTGTGGAGCGGTGTCTCTGTTGCTTGCTGCGCAGCAATGTTATTTACCTTGCTGCTGCTGCTGCAGCAGCCGCAGCAGCTGCAGCAGCTGCAGGAGCAGCAGCAGCAGGAACCGTTGTTTCAAATCTTCCCAAGTGGAGGCCCCTGCAGCTACGCGCAAAGCAAGGGCTTAGAAGCAACTCCTGCAGCAGCAGCAGCAGCAGCAGCACCTCGGCGTCTGGCTGCCTCACTTGATGATGAGCAGCAGCAGCAGCAGCAGCAGCAGGGCCCTAAGCTGAAGTCTCTGAAGGATGCGACTTGGCGGCAGTACTTAGGGATATTTTTAATTGCTCTCGCCAGCATTGTTGCTGTTTGCGCAGGGACAGGAGGTCAGTTGCTGCTGCTGCTGTTGCTGCTGCTGCTGCTGCTGCTTCTGTTGCTACTGCTGTCTCTGCTGTTGCTTTTGACGCTTATGTAGCTGCTATTAGTTTAGCTGCTGCTGCTGTTGCTGCTATTGCTATTCCCGCTGCTGCTGCATCACTGTGTACTTCATTTCTGCTGCTCTTTCTGCTGCTTGTGCTGCTTGTGCTGCTTGTGCTGCTGCTGCTGCTGCTGCTGCTGCTGCTGCTGCTGCAGGGGGTGCGGTGTACGTACCTTTAATGACTTTAATAATGCAGTTTTCTACTCATGAAGCAACAGTAACCAGCCAGACCTTAATGTTTGGCGGCGTCTTCAGCGGCTGTCTCCTCAGCCTTCAAAGGAGACACCCCTTAGATCCTAATCGGCCTCTTGTTGATATGGACCTTGTTAGTCTGCTGCTGCTGCTGCTGCTGCTGCTGCTGCTGCTGCTGCTGCTGCTGCTGCTGATGCTGCTTCTGCTGCTGCTCCTGCTGCTGATGCTCCTGCTGCTGATGCTCTTACTGCTGTTGGTGGTGGTGCTGCTGCTGCCGCTGCTCCTGCTGCTGCTGCTCTTATTGCTGTTGGTGTTGCTGCTGCTGCTGCTGCTGCTTCGGCTTTGCTGTTGCTGTTGAAGGCCCTTTTTGACAATCAGCCGCAGCTATTTGCAGTGGACAGCTGCCCCCCCGCAGCAGCAGCAACTGCAGCAGCAACTGCAGCAGCAACTGCAGCAGCAGGAGCAGCAAACGAAGGAAGAAAATATTACTGCTGTATGTATGTGTATGTGTGCATGCATTTGGGGTGTATGCGCAGGTGCTTTTCTTCGGTCCTGCACAGACAGCAGGTGTATCCTTTGGACTCGTGATAAACAGATGTTTACCGTCGTGGCTGATCATGGTGCTGCTGCTTGTTGTCTTGTCGTTCTCAGCATTTAAATGCATTAAGCAATATAAACGTCTTGCTGCAGACAGGAAGCGGGAACGAGTTGCTGCTGCTGATGCTGCTGTTGCTGCTGCTGCTGCTGATTCTGATGCTGCCGCTGGTTTAGGGGCTGCTGCTGATGCTGAGGCTGCTGCTGCGGGGTCAACTAATGCAGCAGCAGCAACAGCAACTGCAGCAACTGCAGCAGCAACTGCAGCAGCAGCAGTAGATGAAGCAAACGGAAGCAAATCCCTCGAAGTAGTCTCATTCTCTACTTCACCAGTGCAGCAAGACACAGCAGCATCAGCAGCAGAACAAACAGCAACGCCGCCAGACCTGCAGCAGCAGCAGCAGCAGCATGAACAACAGCAGCTAGACCAAGGTAAGCAGCAGCAAAAACCCTCTTCTCAAGCCCCACCATCTGCATGTCTTACGGCTTCTCTTTTGCTGCTGCAGTACGATGATCTTATTGCTGTTGCTGCTGCTGCTGCTGCTGTTGCTGCTGCTGCTGCTGCTGCAGCTTCTTTTGACACTCTGCCCAAACGCCGCCTCTCTTCAGACGCCTGCTGCGGTGCAGCACAGGGAGAACAGCAGCAGCAGCAGCAGCAGCAGCAAGGCAAAACGCCTCACGAGCTCGAGCTAGGACAGCAGCAGCAGCAGGGTCTTGATATTCTTGAGCAGCAAAGTCCACCGGCTGCGCTGCAGCAGCTAGCAGCAGCAGACAGCATCGAAACCAAAGACAAAGACAGCAGCAGCAAACCGCACAGCACAGCAAATGATACACAAATAAAGAGCTGCACACAAATCTACTCTCCAACAGTAAACTGCTGCTGCTGCTGCTGCTGCTGCTGCTGTTGTCGTTGCTGCTGTTGCTAATGCTGCTGCTACTGGTGCTACTGGTGCTGCTGTTGATGCTGTTGCGGCTGTTGCTGCTGCTCTCGGTACTGCTGTTGCTGCTGCTGCTGCTGATTGAGAAGCAGTTCAAGGGCTCCCGGCCTCACCTGTGTTTGCTGCTGCTGCTGCTGCTGCTGCTGCTGCAGAAATGGTTGGTGTTGCTGCTGCTGTGGCTGACTGATGTGGGCCTCGCCGCCGTCAGGGGTAACAAACATTCGCGGTTTCACCTCGTAAGCCTGCTGCTGCTGCTGTTGCTTTTGCTGCTGCTGCTGCTGTTGCCGTTGCTGCTGTTGCTGCTGTTGCTGCTGCTGCTTATGGGTCTCCTGTTGCTGGTGCTGCGGCTGTTGCTGCTACTCTTGGTTTTGCTGTTGGTGTTTCTGCTGATGCTGCTGCTCGTGTTGCTGCTGGTGCTGCTGCTGCTGCTGTTGCTGCTGCTGCTGCTGTTGTTGCTGCTGCTGCTGTTGCTGCTGCTGCTGTTGTTTTTGCTCTTGCTTCTGGGGCTTGTGCTGCTCGTGTTGCTGCTGGTTGCTGCTGTTGCGGCTGCCGTCTGGGGCCTTTGCTGCTGCAGCAGTTTGTATTCCTTCCCTGCAGTTTGCAAGTAGCAGCAGCAGCACCGGCAGCAGCAGCAGCAGCAGCAACAACAACAACAGCTGCGTGCATGTGTTGATGGCTTGGGAATGCATGCCCTCTTCTTATAGTGCTGCTTTTGCTTCTGTGCTGCTGCTGCTGCTGCTGTTGCTGTTGCTGCTGCTGCTGCTGCAGGTGCCGTTCTGCGGGTGGGAGTACTGGCTGCTGTACGTGGCTGGTGCTGCTTTGCTGCTGAGTGCTGCTGCTTATCAAGCCGTCAGGCTTGTGATTAGAGATAAGAGCAGCAGCAAAGTGTCTCTGCTCAGCAAAACCAAAGGAGACATATCGTTCACAGCTCCTGTTGCCTTTAGATTCTTCCTACAAAGTATAGGGGCAGGCATCGTTGGTACGTGCTGCTGCTGCTGCTGCTGCTGCTGCTGCTGCTGTTGATGCTGCTGCTGCTGCTGCAGTTGATGTTGATGCTGCTGTTGCTGCTGCTGCAGTTGCTGCAATTGATGCTGCTCGTGCAGGTGCTGCAGTTGATGCTGCTGTTGCTGCTGCTGCAGTTGCTGCAATTGATGCTGCTCGTGCTGCTGCTGCAGTTGATGCTGCTCTTGCTGCTGCTGCTCTTCTTGCTGATACTGCTGTTGCTGCTGCTCTTGCATCTGCTGCTGCTGCTCGTGCTGCTGCTGCTGCATTGGTGGTGGTTATGCTGGTGCTGCAGAGAAGGTTGCAGCTGCTGCTATTTGCTGCTGCTGCTTGCCGGTGCTGTAGTTGCTGCTGCTGATGTATGCTGCTTATGCTGCTATCATTCCTACAGCTTGCAATATATCTGCTGCTACTGTTGCATGCATTGCTGCTTCTGTTGCATGTATTATTGTTGCTTCTGCTGCTGCTGCTTGCCTTCACGGTGCTGCTGCTTGCATCCCTGCTCCTACTACTGTTTATTGCATCGTTCTTACTCCTGCTGCTGCTGCTGCTTCTGCTGCTGCTTCTGCTGATGCTGCTTCTGCTGCTGCTGCTGCTTCTGCTGCTGCTGCTGCTTCTGCTGCTGCTGCTGCTGCTGCTGCTGCTGCTGCTGCAGGCGGGGTCGTGGGTATTGGAGGGTCAATGGTGATGGGTCCTCTGATGCTGTCTCAAGGGATGCTGCCTGCTGTAGTGACAGCAGTAAATACAACAGCAGTATTGTGCAGCAGCAGCAGCGCAGCAGCAAAAAGTTTAATCAGCGGAGCTGTACCCTGGGAGTACTGTTTGCTGCTTTTCTGTCTTTGTTTTGCTGCTGCACTCGTCGGCAAGTTTCTCGTTGATAGAGTGGTGTGTCAATCAATATAATTATATTTAAACATATATATCAATTAATCTTTAAACATATAAATATATATATATATATTAATATATATATATATTATATATATATATATGTATATCTACTGATTTGCACATCCTTATACATATATGTTTATTTATCTGTATTTATTTATTTATATTTATTTAGTTATATTTATTTAGTTATATTTATTTATATTTATTTATTTATATTTATTTATATTTATTTATTTAAATTTATTTATTTATTTATATGCAGGTGAAGAAGAGAAAAGCAGACTAAATATATGCGGATATATATACATACATTTATATATATATATTTATATATATATATATATTTATATTGATCTGCGCATGCTTATACATTTATATTTATTTATTTATATTTATTTATTTATATTTATATATTTATTTATGTGCAGGTGAAGAAGAGAAAAGCAGATCATTATCTGGTTTTGTTTTTGCTCGCGATGATATTCGGCTCGATGATTTGCATGCTCGGTATTAGACTTTCTTTAATTTATTTAGTTTAATTTATTTAGTTTAATTGATTAATTTATTTAATTATATTTATTTAATTTAGTTTAATTTAGTTTAATTTAGTTTAATTTATTTAGTTTAATTTATTTAGTTTAATTTAGTTAGTTTAATTTATTTAGTTTAATTTATTTAGTTTAATTTATTTTATTAATTTTATTAATATAATATATTTTAGTTTAATTTATTTTTACTAGTTCAAAGTACTTAGTTCATTTAAATATATATATATATATATATATATATAATATATGTATTATATATGTATATACATATAATATATATATAATATATATATATATATTTACATTGTACTGATCTTTATTTGATTGAGTTTAACTAATTCATATTTATTTGTTTTGTTTATTTTATTTGTTTTATTTTATTTGTTTTATTTGTTTTATTTGTTTTGTTTGTTTTATTTGTTTTGTTTGTTTTGTTTATTCAGTCTCTGGTTTGATAGGCATTGCGAGAAAAGACAGACAGAGCTTCCAAGGCCCTTGTTAATGCATGCTGCTGCTGCTGCTGCTGCTGCTGCTGCTGCTGTTGCTGCTGCAGTAACAGCAGCAGCAAATGCTGCTGCAGCGGCAGTAGTAGCAGCAGCAGCAGATCCTCCGCTGCAGTAGCAGCAGCTGCTGCTGCTGCTGCTGCTGTGGTGTTGCTGATGGTGCTGCTGTTCATGCTACTGTTGCCGCCGCTGCTGCTGCTGCTGCTGCTGGCGAGCTGCATGCAGCATTTCTTAATAGAGCAAAGGCCGAGCGCAGCAGATTAAATTGTTAGAATATAAACATAAAAATATAAATGTAAATATCAATATAAACGTAAATATAAACATATAAACATAAATATAAACATGCATATAAACATAAATATAAATATAAATGTATATTCTGTATATGTAAATATATATTTCTTTTTAAGCTAGCCGTTGACGTAAACAATATAGTAATATATATATATATATATATATATTTATATTTATATTTATATTTATTTATTTATTTATTTATGTCTTTTTACTTGTATATTTAATACTTGCATTTGTATATTTATATTTATATATTTATGTTTATTTG
>NW_013549429.1:7500-9914 GCF_000499425.1 Eimeria acervulina | reverse complement strand
ACTATATTAGGGTTTAGGGTTTAAAGGTTTAGTAATATATATAATATATATATAATATATAATATATATATAATATATATAAAATATATAATATATATTATATATCTTATATATATTATATATTATATATATATTCTACTACCTCTACATTTTATACAGTTGGCTGAAATTAATAAACAAAATCTGCAGAACAAACCCTCAGCTATTCAAACTATCAAATCAACCCAGAACAAGCCTGCTGCTGCTGCTGCTGTTGCTGCTGTTGCTGCTGTTGCTGGAGTTGCTGCTGCTGCTGTTGCTGCAGTTGCTGTTGCTGTTGCTGCTGCTGCTGCTGCTGCTGCAGCAACAGCTGCGTGTTGTTAGTTCTTCGCCTCTCTCCTTATTAATATCGTCTCTCAGAGGTTCTAGGAGAAGCAGCAGCAGCATCACGCGCTGCTGCTGCTGCTGCTGCTGCAGCTGCTGCAGCTGCTGCACACCAGCAGCGCTGCAGCAGATACACCCCAACGTCTTCTGAGGGCACCTGTGCAGCAACTCTACCGAGGCTACGCCATCCGCTGCAGCAGCTTTGCTGCTCTTCTCTCCACTCGGTCTTCCTGTCTCCTGCAGCAGCAGCAGCTGTCGTTGCTGCAGCAGGTGCTGATGCTGCTGCTGCTGCTGGATTGCTATCACATGCTATGCTGCTCTCTCTGTCTGCTGAACAGCTGCGAACAAATGAAGGAGACTCGCAGCTGCTGGTTTCTAAGCTCAGCAGTCGCTGATGCTGCTGCTGTTGTTGCTGCTGCTGCTGCTGATCTTGTTGTTGCTGCTGCTGTTGTTGTTGCTTCTCTTCTAGCTGCCGTTGCTGCTGCTGCTGCTGCTGCTCCTGCTGCTGCTGCTCACAGGGGTGTGGGGCGGCTGCTGTAAGGGTTGCTGCTTGTACACGCAATAGACGGCGCCTGCAGCAGCAGCAGCTGTTGTTGCTGCAGCTGCTGCTGCTGCGCTGCAGCTTTCGCAGCAGCTTACTCCATACTGTTCTCGCTAGCAGCAACTGCTGCTGCTTCTTCTGGTACGATTTCTCTTGCTGCTGCTGCTGCTGCTGCTGCTGCTGCTGCTGCTGCAGCACCGCTGGCAGCTTCCTGTCTGTCTCCTTCCTTCGAAAGACACTGGCGAGGTGTACGTACACCTGAAGCACAGGCCTGTAATTTTGCTGCTGCTGCTGCAGCGTTTGCTGCTGCTGATCTATTGTTTGCAGCAGCCGGAGCACCACTTGCTGCTGCTGCCGCAGCAGCAGCAGCAACCCCGCATCAAGACTGTCTACAACCACGCAGCTACGCACTGGAGGCAGCAGCAAAAGGCTGCTCCCAGCCTCTGCTGCTTCTGCTGCTTGCTGCTCCGCTGCTGCAGCAAGAGCAGCAGCAAGTGCTTCTTCCTGTCCCCCTGCTTCAGATGCCTCTACTCCCGCAGCAGCAGCAGCAGCAGGAGCAGGAGCAGAAGCAGCACGAGTAGCTGTCTCCTCACCACACGCTGCAGCAGCAGCAGCAACAAGAGACTGCTGCTGCTTCAGAGAAGGCCGCAGCTGAAATGACAGCAGCAGCAAAGGAGCAGCAGCAGACTCCTCTGGCTGTCTCCACGCCTCAACATAACACAACGGGGCAGCAGGCAGCCAAGCTGGTGCTGCTGCTGCTGCTGCTGCTGCTGGGGATGAATCTGCAGCAGCAGCAGCTGCAGCAATGTGCTTAGCGGATGAAGGGCTTGAATGGGTGTTCCTGCTGCTGCTGGTGCTGGTGCTGCTGCTGCTGCTGGGAGGCACTCCTCTCAGCTGCAGACGAACAGACATCCATTCAGAGGGAAGGGGGATTGCTGCTGCTGCTGCTGCTGCTGCTTCTGCTTCTGCTGCTTCTGGTTTTGCTGCTGCTGCTGCTGCTGCTGCTTCTCTCTTCTCAAGCTCAACATCCCATTCAAAGGGTGAAGGCAGAACAAAGGGGCTGCTGCTGTTTGTCTCTGCTGCTGCTTCTGCTTCTTTATCTGCTGCTGCATCTGCTGCTGAACCTTCTACCCCTGTGCTGCTGCTATCTCTGCCGGCTTCTGCTCCTGCTGCTGCTACTGCTGCTTCTTTTCCTGCTGCTCTTTCTACTTCGTTTGCTGCTGCTGCTGCTGCTGCTGATTCTCCTGAAGCCACCGAACCCTCCCACACGGTGTTGCTGCTACTGCAAGAGTTGCTGCTGCTGCTGCTGCTGCTGCTGCGTTCCTCGCAAGCGGCAGCACCTTCTGTTGCTGCATCTCCTGCTGCTGCAGCTGCTTGTGCTGCACCTTCTGCTGCTGCAGTCTCTGCTGCTGCAGATTCTGCTGCTTGAGCGTCTGCTGCTGCCGCTTCTGCTGCTGCAGTGCTTGCTGCTGCAGCTTCTGCTGCTGCAGTGACAGCTGCCGCAGCCTCT
>NW_013549429.1:0-2500 GCF_000499425.1 Eimeria acervulina | reverse complement strand
GCAGCACGCAGCAGCAGCACACCGATCACCAGCCTAAGCAACAGCAGAAAAAGCGGAGGCAGCAACAGCAGCAGCAGCACAAGCAGCAGCAGCAGCAGCAGCAGCAGATGAATTACTGCATGCACGCAGAATGGCAGCGGTCTCCCTTGCGCCCCTTGAAACCCAAACTGCTGCTGCTGCAGCAGCTGCAGCAGAAACTCTGTCGTATGGTGCTGCTGTAGCGGCTGAAGATGCAGCAAATGCTGCTGCTTCTGCCTCTGCTGCTGGTGCTGCTGCTGCTGTTGCTGCTGCTGCAGCAGATCGGGTCCCCCCAGCCGCAGCAGGAAGTGGCGGCACAGCAGCACCATGAGTAGCTCGCTCTTGCAGCGTCCTGCTGCTGCTGCTGCTGCTGCTGCTGCTGCTGCTTGCACAAGCTCTGTGTCCTCTAGCATGTGCTGCTGCTGCAGCACCTGCAGCAGCTGCTGCTGCAGCTGCTCCCACTCTGAAAACCTGAGGCCCCCAACAGCAGCTCGGGTGTACAGACAGCTTATTGTGTTGCAGCTTGATTGTATGCCAGCCCTTTGCCTCTGCAGCTGCTGCTTCAATCTTTGCTGCAGCTGCTGCAGCATATGCTGCTGCCGTTGTTGTTGCTGCTGCTGCTGCTGCAGGGCAGGACCCACTGCTTGCGCAGTCTGCAGCAGCAGCAACGGAGGCAGCGTCTCCACTTGCTGCAGCAGCGCAGCAGCAGCAGCACGTGCCGTTGCTCCCCGCAGCAACCCGAGTAGACTGAGGGCAGCAGCAGCTCCTGCTGCTGCAGCAGGACTCAGCTGCAGCAGTAAATTAGGGTCTTGCTGCTGCAGCAGCAGCTCGAAGTGCCGCACAAACGGCAGCTGCTGCTTCGTTTTTAAAGGCAGAGGTGCAGCAGCCAGCTGCTGCAGCACGGGGACTACGCCCTGCAGCCACAGAAAGCTAACAGAGACACCCCAATCTGCGGCTGCTGCTGCTGCTGCTGCTGCATGCTGCAGCAGCAGCAGCGCCTCATTGGAGATGCACAGCCAAAGCTTCCGGTGGTTTTCGTAGGCATCTTTAGGTGAACCCCAACGTTCTGCTGCTGCTGCTGCTGCTGCTGCTTCCGAGTTTGCTGCTGCAGCACGGAGAGACAGAAGCAGCAGCTGCTGCTTCAGGGAGACACCGGAGAAGACAAAAGTAGAGGAGACACACGACGCGCTTCCAATTCGCTCTGGGTTGCTGTCGTTGCTGCTGCTGCTGCTGCTGCTGCTGTTGCTGATGCTGGGCCTAAAGCCGTTGCCACAACCTATCAGGCTCTGCTGGTTGCTGCTGCTGCTGCTGCTATTTTTGCTGCCAGTGCTAAAGTACCTGTTGCTGCTGCTGCTCAAAGAGAAGCAACTGCTGCTGCTGATAAAGTGGTAGCTCGTGCTGCTGCTGCTCGCAGGGCAGCCAGCGCTGCCGCAGCACCTGAGGGAAGCAGCCGTAGCGGCAGCAGCAGCAGCAGGGAGGGTAGCAGTAGAAGGAGCAGGACCAGCAGCAGCAACAGCAACAGCAGCAGATGCTGCTCTCTGCAGCATCTCGTTGCAAGCCCGTGGACTGCAGCCCTTCTGTACACCAGAATATCAAGGAAGTCCTCAGCAAAAAGCAGAAAAAACAAAAAAACAAAACGCTGCTTGTACACCCGAAGGGGGGCCCCCAGGTGTATCGACAGCTCCGCAGCAGCAGCCGACAGGGGGCCCCTGAAGGACGTATAAGAGAAAGAAAGCAAATAAAAATTTTTGTAATTCAAACCGCAAAGAAATAATAAAATAATATATATTTTATATCTTGTCTTAATTATAATAAAGAAACAAGAAAGGAGTCAAACAGATTAACAACCTCTGTACCCCTCCTTTACGCATTTATAGATATCTGTATATATTTATACATATATATATAATAAATATATGCAGGTATTCAGATTAAAGCATATAAATTGAGCAGATAAAGCAAAGAGAATGCACTTAAAAAGAAAAAGAATAAAATAAAATAAATAAAATAAATATGCAAGTAAAGAAATACAAACAAACCAGGCGGAGTAAGGGCGTCTAGCTCAAATGGTAGAGCGCTCGCTTAGCATGCGAGAGGTAGAGGGATCGATACCCTCGTCGTCCACTTCTATAATAAAATGTATATTTAAATCTATTTTATTTATGTGTTGTCAGCTTTATGCACCTCTAAATCTATTACTCATATATATTTTCTATTTTATTATCTTCAGATACACAGAGCTATGTGTGGTGTATCTGGTGTTGCCTTCGGGTGTATAGGCAGCTCCACCATTAGTAAATTGCACATATATATAATACTTTTTCTCGTGTTTCAGCTATATCAATAATAAGACAATAACTAAAATTAGGGTTTGTTTATAATCTCATAACCCTTTTATAATTCTCTTTTTAAATAAAATGAAGAGCGCAATCTTTGTTTAAAACATTTTGAGGTGTACATACACCTCAAAGTGCGCCTTTTG
>NW_013549430.1:0-11150 GCF_000499425.1 Eimeria acervulina | reverse complement strand
TGAAAATCTTCATCTTCATTTCTGAATTGATTTACATCTCCACCCATTTAACAGATCTAATTGAGAGAAAAAGCAGTTTATTTATACAGAAAGAGATGATGTATTCTATAGAACGTTTATCAGTCGCCTTACATCTATCTATCCTTTATTCATTACTTTTACAAACGGATGAGACTGGAAGAGTTGTTAGGGCGATGCATTCTTAGCAAGCCCTATATAAGAATATAATATAAGAAATATAATATATATATTAAGCTAATATAAGAAAAGAAAAACAAATCAATTGCCTTCTATTCAGGTGTACAGACAGTACAAGCATGCATTTATTGAAGAAGAGCTGAGCGCTGTCTCTATGAAGATTAAACCTATTCATGAATGATTTGTATTACGAGAACGTTTCTTCTTCAAACTGACCATTAACCCCTGATACATCTTAAGAAGTGCATGCAGACAAAGAGGCTTTTGCTGTCTTGCAGCATTCATTAAAGCGAGATGGGCTGCTCTTCAATCTTTATCTCCAGCTACACAGTATACAGTCTTCTCTCTCTTAGTCTCAGGCTGCTTGTTGATGACTGCGCTTATAAACTCTGAAGGCTGGCTGTAACAGCCTTTAACTGCTGGTTTATAGGGGTTTATCCTTCAAGTCTCTTAGGTGGATTGCAGCTCTTTAAGGCCCCTGGATAACAAACAAAACAAACAAAACTTTCTTTATTATCTGCATTTCTTTGGGTTAATGCGAAGCAAACAACAAACAAGAGGAGGGAATAAACATGTCGGCACAGACTTTGATATATTTGGGGTGTATAGGCAGGTTTAAGTGTATTAATAGTTTTGAAATGAATAGAACTAATCCTCTAATAAAGAGAAGTAGCCTTCCTTACTAAGATATGTCTGTGTACGTACAGCCGAAGAAGGTGAATGCAGTAATAATTACTAGCAATAGCAGCAAACTGATTGATTTAAATTATCTCAGCATTTGTTTTTAAATAATAAATAGCATTTTTAATCATTTTTAACTAACTGTTCAAACCTGAAACGACGCGACCCCTACGGCTGCGCAGCAGCAGCGCCAGCAGCAGCAGCAGCAGCAGCAGCAGCAGCAGCAAGACACAGACAAGCCTTGCATGTCTCAGGGGTCAATAATGCAAATTTCCTGAAGAATAACAATAAGAGTAACATTTGATATAATACCGGTTAAGGAAATCTGCTTGCTGCCTGCTGCAGCACCAGCTAGTGCTGCTGCTGCTGCTGTTGCCGCCTCTCCAGCAGCAGCTGCAGCAGCAGCAGCAACAGCAGCAACGGAGGCAGCCTCTCTCGGTGCAGCATACGTTTGAATTCTGTTCAGTTTTGCTGCAGTAGACCTTCTAAGTGATGCGAGCTCTTCTATTTATCATTTTTGTTTCTTTATATAATCACAAGGATTGCTTCTAGCCTGCTGCAGCGCTCCTGCTGCTGCTGCTGCTGCTGCGGCTGCTGCTGCCGCTGCATGCGGCTCTCGGAAGTATTCAGGAGCTGCTGCAGTCACAGGGTTTCCACTAAATTTCCTGCTGCAGCAAAAGCCAGCTACATCCGACCTCTCCCAGCTGCTGCTGCTGCTGCTGCTGCTGTTTCTGCTGCTGCTGTTGCTGTTCGTTGCAACCGCAGCATATAACGCATACCATCACATCAGCAGCGCCCGCCGTGCGTATTTCAGCGGCCTGCAGAACTTCATACAGCTGCGTAGAGCAGCCTTTACCGCTGCAGCAGCAGCAGCAGCAGCAGCAGCTACTGCTGCAGTCATATCCTGCACTTGTTTTTTGCTGTTTGTCTTGCGAGATTCTGCTGCAATGACGAACGTGGCGCGCGAGCTTTTAAAGAAGCAGTTCATTGGTAATTCATAATAATAAATTTTTTGAGTCTTTTACTTCTTTGTTTGTCTGAAGCATTTAAACACTAACGCCTTTATGCTGCTGCTGCTGCTGCTTCTGCTGCTGCTGCTTCTGCTGCTGCTGCTGCTTCTGCTAATGATGCTTCTGCTAATGATGCTTCTGCTAATGATGCTTCTGCTACTGCTGCTTCTGCTACTGCTGCTGTTGCTGCTGCTGCTATTGCTGCTGCAACACTAACGCCTTTATGCTGCTGCTGCTGCTGCTTCTGCTGCTGCTGCTTCTGCTGCTGCTGCTGCTTCTGCTAATGATGCTTCTGCTAATGATGCTTCTGCTAATGATGCTTCTGCTACTGCTGCTTCTGCTACTGCTGCTGTTGCTGCTGCTGCTATTGCTGCTGCCGTTGCTGCTGCTATTGCTGCTGCTGCTGCTGCTGCTGCTGCTGCTCGTGCGCCGCTCTGAGATGCACACGATACCCACAAATTTGTCTGTTATTAATCGAATGGACATTGACTCATTTGCATTTATCTAAATATATATATATATAGTTGTATAAATATATATATAGTTGTGTGTATATATATGTATATATAATACAGTAGTCTGTTTATTATAATATTATATATTATCTGTATATTTATTATTATATTCATATATTATGTAATATGTTTATATTTATATGCATTATATTTGTTATTATCTTCATTTATCTTTGCCTCCTGTATTATTCTTCTTAGTTCTTCGCTAATTATATTTATTTATCAATTATATCTATTAATTATATTTATTATGCTTATCATATTTATTTGCATCTTAATTATTTATTATATAATCTTTATCCTGTTTCTTACGTGTATAATTATATATTATTGAAGCTGTCTCTCTATATTATATTATTGTATATATTTATTATATATGCATATATATATGTATATATATTATGTATTATATATTATATATTATATATTATATTTTATATATAATTTGATTTGTCTATTTAATTAATCTTTACATAACTCTTGTTTGAATTCTTTTGATAATATTATTATTATTCTTTTTCTTTTTATTATTTTCAGAGTTATATCTTGCGTACATTTAACATTATTATTATTATATATATATACATATATATACAGAGATATCTCTTGCATACATGCTTATCCTGCTTATTATAAATAAAAGTATAATATATATATATATATATATATATATATATAAAGAAAATGAGTATGCGTCTGAATCCTACTACTCTTACGATTGAAAGATAAATAAATAAAACAATACAACTATATATATAATTATATATATTTATAATTATATTTATAATTATATATATATATTTATTTATTGTTGTTTACAGAATTATCTCGTGATGCCCCCAGCGGATGTTCAGTAGGATTAGACGATGAAGGAAATTTCTTTAGTTGGAGGGTTTGCTTAGAAGGACCGCCCGACACATTTTATGAAGGAGGTATATTTCAAGCGTCTTTAAAATTTCCTCAAGATTTCCCGAATAGTCCGCCAGAAATGATATTTGAACAAGATATGTGGCATCCTAATGGTAAGCAAAACCTCTTTTTAGGGTTTAGGGTTTACGGTTTTGGGGTTAGGGTTTAGGGTTTTGGGTTTTGGAGATAGGGTTTTGGGTTTTGGGGATAGGGTTTAGGGTTTAGGGCTTTGGGGTTAGGGTTTAGGGTTTTGTGGATAGGGTTTAGGGTTTTGGGTTTTGGGGGTAGGGGGTAGGGGTTTGAGGGTAGGGTTTAGGGTTTAGGGTTTAGGGTTTAGGGTTTAAGATGTATGATTATAGAATCTTTATGAAATTAATATATATTGAAATATATTATGTGTATACCAAATGCATATTTTTTTGTTTTTCTTCTTTTGTATGCTGAATTACCCTTGTGTTGAATGATGATATATTGAGTTATTATATATTATATATAATATATATATAGATTTATATATATTTGTTTGTTTGCATTTGTTTGTGCTGATTCTTTTGTAGTATTTCCCGACGGTCGCGTCTGCATAAGTATATTACATCCTCCAGGCCAAGACATGTTTAACGAGCAAGAAACAGCAGAAGAGAGGTGGAGGCCGATCTTAGGTGTAGAGGCAATTCTCGTTTCTGTTATATCTATGCTTGGCGAACCCAATATTGAATCCCCTGCTAATGTTGATGCTGCGGTACGATACTAAACCCTAAACCCTAAACCCTAAACCCTAAACCCTACATTCCAATATTGAATCCCCTGCTAATGCTGATGCTGTGGTACGACACTAAACCCTAAACCCTAAACCCTAATGAGCCCTAATATACCCTAATAAACCCTGAACGAACACCGAAGCGTCTGCTGGTGTTGATGTGCCAGTGCAAGAAAACCCTAGACCGTCAAACCCTAAACCCTTAACCCTAATGAACTGTAAATGGGTAGCGAAGCGCCTGTTAATGTTGATGCAGCACTACACTTAAACCTTAAACCCTAAACCCTAAACCCTAAACCCTAAACCCTAAACCCTAAGCGCAGTGCCTACGACACGGGTCGCTTGCTGACGGATAATAATCATACATTCACCTTTATACGTGGGCAGTGTGGGGTTTTAGGGTTTAGGGCTTAGGGTTTGTAGGTTTTGAGGGAGGGTTTGGGGTTTTGGAGTTTATTTAGGGTTTAGGGTTTAGGGTTTTTAGGGTTTGGTGTGCTGCGGCGCGTAGAATATGTACAAAAATAATATCCAGGAAGTACAAGAAGAAAGTTCGTGCGATTGCGAGGAAGAGCGTCGAAGGCTGAGCCGTCATCGCTACAGGTAGCTAGCTAGCGAGGCAACACGCTAGCCAGCTAGCTAGCCAGCTAGCTAGCCAGGACGGTAGCTGCTGCTGCTGGCTAGCTGGCTAGTTGGAGAGGTTGATAGGTAGCGGGCAAGCCAGCTAGCTAGCGAGGCTGATAGCTAGTTGGCTAGCTAGCTAGCTAGCTAGCGAGGCAGCTGGGCTGTTGGTGGGCTACCTTGCCCTCTAGCTGCTTGAACGTAGGCGACTAGCTGGCTAGGTAGCTAGCTAGCTAGCTAAATGGGCGGCTAGCCAGGTGGATTGCTAGCTCTAGCATTTGCTTGGCTAGCTGTTGTATTTGCTTGGCTAGCTAGCCGTATGGGGGCTCGGGGGAGCCGCATCTCAGCACTTCAGGCATGTGGAGGGCCTCCTAGCTAGCTGCCGCGCCAGAGCAGCTTCCTTTTGCTAGCTAGCTAGCCAGCAAGCTAGCTAGCTAGCTAGCGAAGGAGCCGCTCTAGCGACCGAGCGGGGCTACAGGAGGAGGCAGTCAGCCTCCTCACGTCGAGGTGGGTTCCCCTAATGACCTCTGGAAGTAACATCACGAGATGCTGGCTAGCTAGCTAGCTAGCTAGCTAGCCAGCCAGCTAGCCAGTTGGCGTGGCGGCTGGCCAAGTGCAGGCGGCGACTCTGTAGCTGGCTGCGCGGCTTTGATCTGTTTATCTACAAACGCAAGGTTATACTGTTGTGAATGCTTACGTTGATGACTTGTCTGTCTCTTTAGCTAGCTAGCTAGCTAGCTAGCTAGGTAGGTAGCTCCCTAGCTAGCTGTATAGCTCGCATGCTTGCCAGTCTAGAATAAGTATGGTATCTGGCTAGCTAGCTAGCTACTGCTAACCCCCCTCTTCCTGAGGTGTATATACGCTTGAAAAGAGTTGGTTACAAACAACTCTCCCTGGGGCTTGAGGGGCAGTACTGGGCCCTCATCTCAGCCCAAACAAACTGTATAGTTGGCTAGCTAGTCAGCTAGCTAGCCACCAACTGGCTAGCTAGCTAGCTAGCTAGTTGCTTCGCTAGGGTCCCAACAATCTGCTGGGTGTTACAACAGACGCATGCTGCTGCTGTTGCAGCGAGGAGCCGCTCCTAAGGTTTGCTGGCTACAGGTGGGGCAGCAACGGAGCTGAACTCCCTAGCTAGCTAGTCATCTAGCTAGCTAGCTAGCTAGCTAGCTAGCTAGCTATTAATACCAAGCCTGCCATGTGGGCTTAGCAGTAGCCAAGATGTCTTTGCGTGTAGCAATGCGGAGGAGAAGAGCGACCTGCGAGTCAATAGGCAGCTGCTCAGGCTGCAGCAGCAGAACATAAACAAAGAGAAAAATAAATAAATAAATAAATAAATATAAATAATAAATAAAAACCAAATGCATAAACATACCAACGAGAACAAACAAAGAAAACAAAGAAATATAAATAAAATAATAACGTACATCTACAAGAATAAACAAAAAGAAATAAAGAAGAGACAGAAAATATAACATTTACAATTAGTATAATAACAAACCCTAAACCCTAAACCCTAAACCCTAAACCCTAAGCTTACTTTTGGTTCAGCTGCAGGCTGCGGCGTTCCCTGCAGTCTTTTGAGGGTTACAAGAATAAACAAAAAGAAATAAAGAAGAGACAGAAAATATAACATTTACAATTAGTATAATAACAAACCCTAAACCCTAAACCCTAAACCCTAAACCCTAAACCCTAAGCTTACTTTTGGTTCAGCTGCAGGCTGCGGCGTTCCCTGCAGTCTTTTGAGGGTTTCAGAAATACGACTGATGTTAATATCCACAACGCGGCGAATTGCAGCTGTTTCCTCAGCAATGCTGCTGCTGCTGCTGCTGCTGAGAGCAGGTTGCTGCTGCTGCTGCTGCTGCTGCTGCGGTGAGACGGAACCTGCGGGTTGCTGGTGTTGGCTGTTGGGATCATCCTGCTGTTGCTGTTGCTGCTGCTGCTGTTGCTGCTGCTGCTGCTGTTGCTGGAGGAGTATATGCTGCTGCTGCTGCTGTTTTTGTCTATAGAAGAATGTCACATCATCTCTGACGAGAAGTGCTGCAGCATTTGAGAAATGGCTGGAGTATCGTTGAAGGCAGCAAACTAAGGTGTACATACACCCGGGTAGCAGCCCTGTCCTTCCAAATACATCAATAAGAACTTCAATATTTCTTGTTAATCTGAAGGGCAGCCTTTCTGTTGCACTCAAAAGAAATGAAGACGAACAATAGCAAGCCTTTAGCTCTCCTTGCTGCACTTGTCCTGTCTCTATATCAACGAGTATTTTTGCTGGAGTTATATCTGTCATTGAAAAGATATAATTAAGAATACAGTAAAGAGCGTGGCTTTGCGTAAACTGACGCTTAAATACAAATAACTCCTCAGCTGTACGCACTCTGCGGTGTACGTACACCCTAAGCACGCAATCAGAGACCAACTCGCACAAAGAATTATAAACAGATTGAGCTGCCTCGAGATGACAGCTTCTTTGAAATTCAGACACCCAACGCTGCTCCTGCTCCTGCTGCAGCAACAAATGCTGCTGCTGCTGCTGCTGTTGCTGCTGCTGCTGCTGCCGCTGATAAGGATCCTGCTCCGCCGTGGAAGGTGCTGTGGAGGAACTTGAATCCTTCATGTTATTGTTGTTGCTGCTGCTATTGCTGCTGCTGCTGCTGCTGCCCGTCTCGCTGCTGCTGCTGCTGGGGAAAGCTTCTCCTCCTGCTCCTGTTGCGGTACCAACTGCTGCTGGTGCTGCAGCGACGCTGCTCTCTGAAGCCGCAGCAGATGTTTCGGATGCTGCAGCAGCAGCGCCCGAAGCTGCAGCAGCAGGAGTATCAGCAGCAGCAGAATCGAGGGGCTGCAGCTCCAGGATACGATCAAGGATTTGCTGCTGTTCTTCATCCTGGCAGAAGCCCGGAGTAGTAAATATCTGCAGCAATTGCTGCGGCAGGCGCCGCACATTGCTGCTGCTGCTGCTGCTGTTGCTGTTGGCGTTATTGCTGCTGGGGTTTTGAAGTGGCGTGCTGTGTTGCTGCTGTTGCTGTTGCTGTTGTTGCTGCTGCTGCTGCTGCTGGTGTGCGTTGTTGAGTGCGGCGTTGCTGTTGTTGCTGCTGTCGTGCTGCAGCATGTGCAGCGCGTGCTGCAGCATTTTGCTGCTGATTTCGTGAGCCATCATTTTTCTATGAAGCAGCACGGGGAGGTCCGGGTCTTGCTTCATAGGTTCTGCTGCAGCGCGAGAAGCTTCATTAAGAATTTGCTGCAGCGTAATGCATGAAGGCATATCTTCTAAAAGCCTACATCTGGGGTGTATAGACACCTGCGCAGATAGAGGGAAGGCCAGACCCCTACGCCTAGATGGGTTATGACGCAGCAGCAAGCGATTCAGCTGCAGCAGCAAGCACAGCAGCCGCTGCTCTGTTCTTTGATGCGCTGTTGTATAAGGCTGCACAAGGAAGCAATAGCTGCAGCCATTTGAACCGATGAATTGAATTCTTTTGAGTGTATAATGAGATCTTGTAACAGACGAATATGCTGCACCAAACTGCTGTATGTACACCGCAGGCCTCTGCTGCTGCCCCCCGTGCAGCAAACCCCCGCTGCACTCCCCGAGCTGCAGCAAACGCAGCCCAGGAACTTCAATCTCAACGCTAACTCGCATAAACACATCTCTTAATGAAGCTCCTACGTCTTCAAGAGGAGTCTGCTGCTCGTAGCACTGCGCTCTACATGTTAAGTAGTCCTTCCATCTCTTTAATTTCGCAATAACCTCGCATAGACCCACACCACCACCACTGCTGCTGCTGCTGCTGCTGCTGCTGTTGCTGCTGCTGCTGCTGGGAGTTGGGTCAGGAGATGTAGCAAATTCAAAATCTTCTTTAAATAGAGGCCACAAACTGCGCATTACTCGACGAGTAGACTCTGCTGCTGCACCACCGCAGCAGCAACCGCTGCGGCTGCTGGCGCCCTTCCTGTTTTTGCTGCCAGCAGCAGCAGCACCAGCAGCAGCAGGCGGAGGCTCTGTACCGTAGCGGCTCTTGAATCGAGAAACAATATTCACTCGCAAAAACTGAGCAGCAACTGCAGGAAGCGTGTTGCTGCCATGCGGGACCTCTAAGCATTGCTGCAGCAGCGTGCGTACAGCACAAACTATTTCGTCTACAGTCGAAGGCTTCGCATGCGCCACCAACTCCTCTGACACACAACACACACAAACCCTAAACCCTAAACCCTAAACCCTAAACCCTAAACCCTAAAAAACCCTAAACTCTTAAAAAACCCTAAACTCTAAAAAACTCCCCAAAACCTAAACCCTAAAAAAAACCCTAAACCCTAAACCCTAAACCTTAGACACTCTAAACCGTAGACACTTAAGCTGAAACCCTAAACTTTAAATTCTTTAATTTCGCAATAACCTCGCATAGACCCACACCACCACCACTGCTGCTGCTGCTGCTGCTGCTGCTGTTGCTGCTGCTGCTGCTGGGAGTTGGGTCAGGAGATGTAGCAAATTCAAAATCTTCTTTAAATAGAGGCCACAAACTGCGCATTACTCGACGAGTAGACTCTGCTGCTGCACCACCGCAGCAGCAACCGCTGCGGCTGCTGGCGCCCTTCCTGTTTTTGCTGCCAGCAGCAGCAGCACCAGCAGCAGCAGGCGGAGGCTCTGTACCGTAGCGGCTCTTGAATCGAGAAACAATATTCACTCGCAAAAACTGAGCAGCAACTGCAGGAAGCGTGTTGCTGCCATGCGGGACCTCTAAGCATTGCTGCAGCAGCGTGCGTACAGCACAAACTATTTCGTCTACAGTCGAAGGCTTCGCATGCGCCACCAACTCCTCTGACACACAACACACACAAACCCTAAACCCTAAACCCTAAACCCTAAACCCTAAACCCTAAAAAAACCCTAAACTCTTAAAAAGCCCTAAACTCTAAAAAACTCCCCAAAACCTAAACCCTAAAAAAAAACCCTAAACCCTAAACCCTAAACCCTAGACCTCAAACTCTAAAGCGTAGACACTTAACCTGGAACCCTAAACTCTAAATGTTAAACCCTAAACCCTAAAGAGCAAACCCTAACCTCTAAGACGAAAAAGCCTTACTCTGGAAACCCTAAACCCTTAACACTAAATTACTCTGATTAGGGCTTAGCAAAAATGAATCCCCTTGGCAAAGCGCTGCTCTCTACAGTGTCCTTCGAAACCCTAAACCCTAAACCCTAAACCCTAAACCCTAAACACCAGGCCTAATTATAACCCTAGTAGAAACCCCCCAAACCCTAAACCCCAAACCCTTTGCCGCACCTGCAAGATGATCGAGGGCTATGCACTGCGGAGTGAAGGAGGCCCTAAAGACCGTCATCAACCAGGAGAGGAGTGTCAGGCTTTGCTGCTGCGGCGGCAGCTGCTGCTGCTGCTGCTGCTGCTGCGCCTGCTGCTGCTGCTGCTGGGCCTGCTGCTGCTGCTGCTGCTGCTGCTGCGGTTTCAACGTCTGCAGCAGCTGCTGCTGCGCATACTGTTCCCTCTTCTCTAGATATGTCGTCCTAATGTCGAAGTACAGCTGCTGCGGCGCCTGCAGCAGCAGCGCGTACAGCAGCCGCTCCAGCTCCGGTGCTTCCTGAATGCAGCAGCAGCAGCAAGACATGCAAAAAAAGCTGCAGCAACAGCAATATAGTCCTCCCACAACACCCCTGATCCACTGCAGCAGCAGCAGAACAAGCAGCATCAGCTGCAAGAAAAATATGGCTCGCCCAACAAACCTGCTCTACTGCTGCTGCGGCAGCAGCAGCAGCAGCAGCAGCAAGAGCAGCAGAAGCAGCAGCAGCACAGGTTGCTTACGGGTCTGTCGAGCCCAGTCAACATTTGCGGCAGCCACGGCAGCAGCTGCTGAGGCTGCGTGCACTTCCCCATGAGCTGTCTGAACACTCGGAGGCACAGCGAAGACTCTTTGCTTGCTGCTGCTGCTGCTGCTGCTGCTGGGGCCCCTGCTGCAGCAGAAGGCCCCGCGGCTGCTGCTGTTCCCGCTGCTGCTGCGCCGGGCGAAGGTGTCGTGTCGCTCGCAGCAGCAGCAGAGGATAGCCCAGCAGCAGCATCAACAGGAGCTCCAGCAGCAGCAGCTGCCACGGCTGCTGCTGGATCAACAGGAGCTGTTGTAGCAGCAGCAGCAGCAGCTGCTGCTGCTGCTGCCGCTGCCGTTGAAGGACAAGGCGGGCGAGTGTCTCCATCGTAAGACAACAGCCACAGAACGCGGGACATGTACAGAGAGCTCTTAGCAGGCCTGCATACAACCCCACAAACCCTAAACCCTAAACCCTAAACCCTAATCCCTCAACCTTTGAACACTACACTACACCTGCGAAAATGCAAGCCTTCTGCCGAAACCCTAAACCCTAAACCCTAAACCCTAAACCCTGGGCACCTGAGCTGTATATCCATCACATATCCGGTTACTGCTGCTGCGAGGTGAAGCTGCAGCGCCGCC
>NW_013549431.1:0-10749 GCF_000499425.1 Eimeria acervulina | reverse complement strand
CGGCGCCGGGACCTTCGTACCCTTCGCCAACGTCTTAGGCAGTGTCATCCCTACACTCTTCGCCGCATCCACAGAAGCAGCAGTGCTTTTAGCTGCAGCATTCTCGGAAGCAGCTGCAGCAGCAGGTGGAGGCGTCCCTGCATCTCCACCTGAAACACCGGAGTCACCAGAATGCGTTTTGCGGTCCTGATCCAGCACTGCTCCAGGCGCCTTCATTCCCACAGAAGGTTCTGACGTCTTTGTAACTGGAGTCTTTGGCTTAGCCACAACATTGTCTTCCAACCGTGTATCTGCGCCTCCCAAGTCTGTGGCCGCAGGTACGGTTTTCGGCCTCGCTGCTTTCGACGACAATGAAGGAGCCACCTTCTTCTTCGCTGACGGTCCTAGGATCTTCGTTGATATAACCTCAGCCTCACCCTTGCCCTCGCTAGCAATCTGAGGCTCAGGCTGACACGCTGCTCCACCATGGCTGCTTGTGACTTCCGAGGAGAGAGCCGCAGCAGGAGATACTGCTACTTTGGGCATAAACGCGCTCGGAACCGGTTTGCTAACTACACGCCCTGCATACTTTGAAAGAGCAGCCTCAGCACTGTCCTCAGACTCTGGCCGCTGAAGCTCCCCCTGAGACGGTGCCACAGTTAGGGTCTTACCCACGATCTTCGGAGGCAGCGCCTTGGCTCCCGCTGAAGGCCCGACTTTCTTTGCCAACACAGCCACAGTCGCAGGACTGGCCTTAGGCGAAGAGGCACGAGCATCTGCGGAAGACACAGCCGCAGCCAGCACTCCGTTGGGGGATGCTGGTGGCAACGGCCCAAGTTGCACTTTCGCAACGCATGGCGATAACACTTCGGGGGGCTTGTCAATTTTATCCCTCTCCCCTGTGATTCCACTCTCTGCGCTTGCTGACATCTCTGCGGAGATCGGGACAGCTCGGTCCTTCGGCGTCGGCGCTGGGTGCTGCTTGCTTTGTGGAGGCTGGGAAGTCTGTGGAGTGGACGTGGGTGATGAAATTCTCTTCGGTGCTTGTGATGCCTGAGCAAGGCTTGTTGCCGAGGCACGAAGAGCCTCTACCTCTTCTTCAAGGGCCCGTACTCTTTCCTGCAAGCAATTCCGCTCTTTTAGTATTTCCGCCACTTCCGCAGCAGCCAGTGTCGTCTCTTCGCAGCTGGTGTCCTCGGGACCTGTCACAGGTGGCTTCTTGAGGCCCCTTCCTTGCGTTTTGAGAATCTCTATCTCCTCCCGCAGCTTCGCCAGTTGTTTCTTAAGAGCTGCAACTTCCTCCCTGAGAGCATCACGTTCCCTTGTTATCGCGGTGATGTCAATCGCCTTAGCGGGAATTTCGGGCCCCGCTGGAGCAACGGGCGGACTCTGTCTCGAGCTCAGTTGACCCTTGAGAGTTTGCGCTTCCTTCTGCAGGGCCTCGTATGCTGTCTTGAGCTCCTCCCCGGCCTGTAGCTTTTCTTTGAGTGCAGCGACAGTCTTCTCGAGCTGCGTTGCCTCTGCTGCTCTCGCACTGAGTCGTTTGATGTCCATTTCCAGCCTCAACGCCGTGGCCTTGTAGCTGTTGCGTTCCGAGGTGAGGGTTGATATGTCCGAAGCAGGTGGTGATGCGAGGCCCCCAGGAGAGGCAACGTTCGTGAAGCCCTCCCCGGTCCCCTTCTCTTTTGCTGCCACCAGCTCAGCGCTCAGGCCAGCGCACTGCTGGCGCACCTCGTCGAGCTCTCTCCTGAGCTTTTCCGCCTCATGAACGGATCCCTCGAAGCTTCTCACCACTTGAGAGTGCTCCGCTTGCAGTTGGGCCAGTTCCGCTGCGTGTTGTTCGGCTTGTGCAGTCAACTTGGCCTCCGCAGCCGCTACCGCCTCTGCAAGTTCCTGCTCGAGACGCTGCCGCTCTGAAGCAGCACGGTCAAGGGAGGCTTGTAAGGTTTCCAACGCTGTCTTCATCCGAGCGCATTCGTTTTCAGCCGTCTTTGCTCGTCCCTCGCTGTCTCTCAAGGCCGCATGCATATGCTCCTCCCCCTCGCCCACAGGTGTGGGCGACGAGAGACTGGCTGAAGCTGCGGCGGCAGCAAGGGCAGAAGCTGCGGCAGCGCTCGTAAGTCTCTCTAGCTGAGCCTTTGCCGCAGCAAGTTGCTGTTCTGCAGCAACTGCCCGCGCCTCCGCCAGGGCTGCACGGCTCTGGGCTTGCCGGGCCTCACTCACAGCTTCTGCCTCCCTCAACTCTGCCGCCGCCAAGAGATCTTCCTTCTCCTTTTCGCGCCCATCTTCGGACGCTGTTTCAGTGTCCCCTTCTGAGTCAACGGCGGCGTAGGCCTCAGCCAAATCTTTGATGAACTCGGGTGCCACAGGCCCCCTCTTTGCTGCGCTTGTTGCTGCCACTCTTTTCCGCCACAAAGCCACCAGCGCAGGAGCGTCTTTGGCATGAATCATTCTGTTGTGACTGGTGAGCCACGCGTAGGCATCAGCGAATAAGCGGCTCCTCAACTCCAGCTCCACGATGACCTGTCGGTCTTTCTCTGCCTGCTGTTGCAGCCGCCTATTGCTCTGTAGGGCAGCAGCGAGCTCTCTTTGGGCCTTCATTAGAGCTGCACTTTGCAGAACCCGGGCGTCTGTCGAGATGAAGGTCTCCAAGTACGAATTTTCTTGGGCCAAGTGGTGCGCAAGCCGAACTGCGTCCTCTGCGTCCAGCGATTGCAGGCACGGTAGCCTTCCCTTTTGTGCCTGCTGGAAGCTCATCTTGGCGTTACGTGGAGCCTGCTTCTTGAGCGATTCATCTTCGCTGAAAAGCCGAGAAGTCAGCGTCCGCAGGTGATTGAACAGGGGCAGGGCATCCGACGACTTGACGGCTGATTCAAGAGACGCCGTTAACCAGTCAGCCTTACTTATGGGTCCCCTAGCACCCCCTCTGGGTGTTTCGCCGTTGACTAAAGCAAGTGCTGCCGAGCTTCCCTTTCGTCGCTCCACAGCTGCCGCCAGTGGCCACTCCTGGGGCTTCGACAATCCTCCACCAAAATTGTTGGATGCTGACGTCCGCAAAGTACGTCGATCCCGGCTGCCGATATTATTATGGGTGCATGGGGAGTGCAGATCCTGTCTCCGTACCTCATCGAGAAAGTACGGCAAAATTGAGGTTTCATCGACCGCCCTGATCGCCGACTTAGGGGCCCCTTCTCCCCCGGGTGCCTCCATAGTCACAACTCACGCAGCCTTGTGGGCGCTCGTAGACTGGCGAGAGGTCATATCCCTCATATGAACTTCTGATACCCGGAATTCAGGGCAAACTGAGGTGCTGCCTGGCAGGACATTATCTCCTGGCTCGCTGCTTGGAGTCACGTGGCTGCACGGAAGAGCCGCTGAGCTCGACGTTACATCCAGTGAGCGTTAATTTACAGGAAGGCTAAAGGAAACTGGCTAAAAAGCGCTAGGGAAGGCTGGCACAACCTGTGGACCAGCAGGCGCTGCTCAGGCGCTGCTCAGGTACGGTCAGGTCGGCTTGGTAGAAATGAGCAGAGGCAATCAGGTGTTAAATGCTGGCGCTTTGAGCAACACCTGTTATTTCAAGCCAAAGCAGAAAGGCATGCAGCTTCCAGGGACAAACTAAAAAACGTTGCCGTCGTCTCAAACGTCGATGCTTGGTTCAGATGCGCCGCATGGTGTAGCTGCGGGCTCCGCTCTGAGATGCGTCTTTAGGTCCAGTCCTGCGACAATTCGTGCAGCTGCAATATATAAAATTTATTTCCGCCGTAATACAATACGGATTTACAACGCTACTAATTCACGTAATAGCTGTGGGCAGTAGTGCTGCGTCCGGGCCCCTTGAGCCCTACGATACGCGACCCGTGCATTGCGTGCGTTGCTGCCATGCTTCCTCAGCAGCACAGCCAGAGTGACCATTAAGCTTCAATGTGCCAAGGAAGAGCCAGAGGATTTTTAAGTCTTTCATCGAGGAATTGCTCGTGTATGCCATTGGCTGCTGGCAACTTGATAGGCGGCTTGACTTAGCATGCAGAAGCCGACGAGTAAAACTAGCCAAATGACGGTCAAACGACACGGAAACGAATCACTAGATGGTCCACAGCACGGCTGAACAGCCCTTGCCTTGAATCCTGCAGTGTAACCAAGAAAGAGGCGGGCAGATATGTTTCGTAGCGAAGTTATTCCACACTGCACAATTGCTTTATTGTAGAACTCACAGACGACGAGCATGGAGCCGTTCGCAGCTGCTTTGCTGCAGGAGGTCACTGGGATTGTTTCTGAGGTTTGCATCGTCGTTCCTACGGTGACGATGGACACGCAGCTAAAGAGATTCAGCAAGGAGTTTCATGAGGCGCTGCGCAGAGCGCTCTCTGAATGCGTCAAGCAGCGGCCAGCTGACCCGTTCAAGTTTATTGCGGGTAGGAGCCCAAAAACGTAGACTACCCCAGCCTGTGCGTGCGAAAAGAATTTAGTTACAGATGGAGAATCGTAGCAGCGCTGTCAGTATGCAGAGAAGCGATTGCTGCAACAGCCTCAGCTCTTCTACTTACTGAGACTACAGATGAAGAGGCAGTGCAGTGAGACGGGTGTAATGAATACTGAAGCAGACGGCTCTTTCTAGTCATTTCTTAGACGGCGCTCTAGCCTTGCCGTACTTCTTAGCAACAAGCGCCGCACCACTCTACGGAGCAAAGGCACTGCAAAGCACGCTTTACGCGGACTGCGCTGGTGCTAAAGGAAAAAGACCCTTTCTGCTGTCCTGGGGGTGTTCATCGATCTGCTTGTCAGATTCCCTACAGAATGAAAGCCACTATTCAAGGCAGTGAGTCACTGGAAAGGCCACTGCTTTCTAGGGCTGAAACTATATACTTCCTTTGGCATTTGATGCAGCATCCGGGAGGCACCAACAACACCCGGGCAAGCGTTGCAGTGCTTCACAGACTGACGGTAACGCGCCACTGGAAGCGCTGTTGTGTGTGTTGCTTTGCCGCAAGGGAGTACCGCGAGATCCTAGATACCGTTAAAGGACGAACTGAGACGAACTCATCTACTTGACTATTGCCCAGGCCATACAATGCAGGAATGGTCTAAAATTTCGGTGGCTGAGCCTGCCTGCAAGGCATGGGAAACCATTGTAGCGCTGTCGGCCAGAGAAGGCCACAATGTGCTGCAGTCCAACTTCTTTCTTCAAACGGACGCTAACCCTAGCAGCAACAGGGGAATAAGAATCTCTCCTCGTTCTTCAACTGCCGTCAAGAGTTGTGGGGTTGGACACCCAAATGGGGTATTGTTTGAGGAGTAGTGTAGCTGGGGAGCTGCTGTGTTCTGGCAAATTGACAGGTTCAGTGTCGCTCAGAATGCACGTGGGCACGGGACGGTGCCTCATTTCATTTCAACGCATTTTGCCTATGATAAGCCAAACTTCTTTCCACGCGCATAATAAGGAACCCCTAAACGTAGCTTCAGCCACAACAAGGTGTTTTGTCCACGACTGCCTTGGAAATCCGACTTGCGTTTTGCATCTTAATATCAGATCGTTCACCTGTTCGACTCCCCACCGTTAGTTTTAGGTCAGATGCACTATTCTCTAGGGGCCGTAAGATATGCAGCACCAGGTAGTCACTTAATAGAACACCCCCTTTCACAAGCCAGTAGGTTACTGAGTTGAGTGACAGGCTATGGAGAATGAAACCAGTATTGCCTGGGTTAAAGGAAAGTTTACACAAAAGCATTTTGCAAGTTCCACATATTTGATATGAAGAAGTGATAGGTAGGTGGGAATAGGATGCACCATCATTTCATTGGAGGTTTCCCGGATACAATTTGAAAGCTGGTACAAAAAATCGGGCTATTGCTGCACACATTACTATTAGTTGGCTTTCGGTTGGAATATCAAGTATCTTCATTCGCTTACCCCTTCACTTACAACTGTAGCGGTTTTGTTCCCTTCAGCGACGCTAGGGTCAGATAAAGCGGGCTACTAATCTGTTTCTCAGTCAATACGTCTGGGTCCCACATCGAGGCACCCTTAGACTAGGCGCTGACTAATAATTATGGCTAGAAGCTAATCTACTTTCGAACCACGAGTGAATTCGTGGGCTCCCCGCGCGCCTTTCTTAGAACAAGACACTTCTGTGGCCTACCGTGGCCATGCCAAGACTCCCGCGTCATCTGCGCTCTGGTGCTACTCTCCCGCTACAGTTCAAAATGCGCTTTTGTTCACGTTGCGATGCCCGTATTATGAGGTTCTCGTAGCCCCGGCGCAAGGTATAGAGCGTCTTCCACGAGCAGTATTTTCCCCACCGCGAGGCCTTCTCGCAGTGCAACAGCAGTAATCTATGCGTACCATCGGAAGATGCCGCTTCCTTTTTTTCCCTGTCATTTATTTGTTACATTTTCTTCGTTCGTGGCTGTGGCGTCCACTGCCTCCTCTTTTTCTCCCACAGTGCACCCATCCCTTGTTCTGCAACGAGGTACATAAGGGCGTGTGCTGTTTGGGGAGACGGGAGGCAGATATAGCATCTTTGCCTGAAGTTAGCACACGTACTTCTACTTGGGTGTACTTTGGTTACTGACTGCCAACTCTGCGTTTAGCAATTGTATTTGGTGTTAGTGTATGCACCAGAAGGTGTCTAGGCTAGGATCCGGGATGGTCTTGCAGCAGGAGTTGCAGCAAGGTGTGCTGCAACTCATGGCAGGTTGCCCCCTTTTGGTACCATCTGCAAGCCCTTGTGCTGCTATGCTCACGTCTCCTGGATAAAGGCATTAATGCCAGCTGCTTTCTACTGTATTTTGGCTCCTGCAGCTCACGACGGTCCTCGGCTAAGGCTAAGGACTTCCTATTTCGCTCCCAATTACTCCACCACACGCTTACATGTGGAGACAAACTAATTACACCGCAGTAGGCGCTGACTTCCAAAACATTGCATGGCGCTCCTGGGCCACAGATATTTCAGAAACATAGCAGGCAGGAGCACAGCTGAGTTGCCTGCTACTTCTAAACAAGGCCCTTCCCAAGTGAAACTGAAGAAATGCAAATGAGTCATTGAAAACTCCGTAAATCTTTTTAGAAAGTGTTCGGGCTGAGGTGCCTGGTTCTCGGTGCAGCCAGCCAGCGGTTCAACATGTCTCCAAGGATCGCATCCAAAGCGTGGACCCTAGACACACTGCGCATGAAAAAAAAAGCATATTGATTTATTTGCTAAAGTCCAAGTGAATGGTATTTTAAGGCCGATTTGTTGCGCAGCCTGCAAATGAAGATCGGTAGCGCAATCGGCTCACGCCCGTGGCTACATCCCTAATACGGGATAGTGAGGCAACTACGGACACAGTTATGCTCCCACACGCTCTCCTAATATTTCTTTCGGTAGTTCTCTAATAAACGTGCAAAAATTAGGACAAGCTAGTGCCAACTCGTGTTGGGTGGTGTTCCAGTTCGGCGGAGCGAACTAGCGGTGCGTTTAAGTTGCAGCCATGAGATCAGTAGTAAACCTCTGCGACGTGAGGTTCAGCAAAAAGAACATCATTAAAAGAGTAAGTATAAGCAATTATCATTGAGGAGCACCATCAGTGGGAAGGATGGATGCGTAGCGTTAGCCGGCTGTGACCGATGGCTGCAGACCGATGGGGGCCGCCTCTTGAGGAATCGCTGCCTGCAGCTCAGAAAGTTATTGTGGCTTACAGAAAACAGATTCATCTACCGCCTCATGATGCTCTTGTTTCAAAAGCAGTGAAAAGCTGGACAATTCAGAGTTTTTTGTTCGATATTCAGAGCTCCCCTTCCAGCACCCCTCCAGTTAGCCTTCGGCGGCCTGGTTGCGCTGTCGGCTGCGTGTTTGCCTCACAGCGACGGCTGTCGATGCGATCATTTCGTTGCATGAACAGTGTCAGCAACTCATAACTTTCAGGGAGTCAATATCTCCCAGTGTTCTTAAACTGATTGGGCCATTGTTCTTATTTTTTGCAAGCTGACGACGAAGGCTGGCACAATGGCCTCTCTCCGCGATCTGCGAATGCCGACTTGGCAGGAACTCCAACGTTATCTCACAGATCCTGAGATTCTGACATCCGAAATATTGTTCTTGATTTTGACCTTGTCAAACATTTTTGTAGTGTATCGCCTCTTTCTCGATGTGGTCCCCTTTCCAGTCTTTGTCACCTGGTGGCAGCTGGCCCAGGGCCTGTTGATGGCTTGGTGCCTTGGCGAGGTTGGGAAGGAATATCCCAAGCTGGCTTATTTCCCAAGAGTTGAGATCAACAAGAGACTACTGAGAAGACTGTTTGTGCCCACAATTGTCAACGCCCTCATGCTGGTCCTCGCGAACGTCCTTCTCTACCGCGTGCAATGCATAGCAACGCTTCCTGTGGTCGTTGCCTTTGCTGTTGTGCTTCATCACATCACCCGATTCGTGGGTTGTGGAGAGGAGTACATGCCAATGCGTTGGCAAGCCGTTGGTCTTCTGTTCACAGCATTTCTACTGGGCATCACCGACTCTAAGACCGTCGGCTCTGACGTGCTACCTTGGGCTCTGCTTTATGCAATCTTCTCTGCCGCTTTCCGCGCCGCTTTTCTGCAGAAGGTTATGCACGAAGTTGAAGGCAAAGGAAACCTCCTGCACAACCACCAGCACCTCATTTCTGTCGTCATCCTCCCGGTATTGATGATCATTTGCGGCGAGGGCTCCGTGCTAAGTAGCATGCCAATGAATTTCGAGTCGCTTTACACCTGGCAGACTTGGGGGTGCCTCTTTACTGTGGGAGCCCTACCCTTCCTGAAGAACATCGTCTCGAATCGTCTCATCCGCAGAACAGGTCAAGGCCCATGGCGTTTCCTTGAGGTGCTATCCATTTTCTTCGTCTTCATTATCGGCGTCTCATTCGGCACCCCTGGTTGGCAAGGATACATCGCAATCATGTTGGTTATTGCTGGACGTGCTCTCGGAGCGTGCGACGTCCTTGTCAACGCTGCAGAAGCCGAACAAAACGAAATGAGCGGCGGCAATCCGGCACGCCCAGTTGACGCTGAGGGAGGCGAGCTGGAACGTGGAGCAGGCTCCAAGCAGTATCTGCACTCCATAGAAGAAGATAGTGGCGAAGTGAGTCCTAATAGGCACTTGAACCAGTAGAAAGCCCTTAAGCCCAATCTCTTCAAGTCACGCCGTATGTGCTAGTTTTAGAAGAAACACCCGACCGTGAATGCTTGCGTTTCTTAATTTCAGGCCTATGGAGAGCTTGCTGAGGGCGAAGAACATGAAATGTAATACCTTCAGTCCAAGAATACGATGTGCTTTAGTTCTGTTTAGTTAAGCTGACAAGTGCGACGCTTGCTGGTTCAGGCGCTGCCGAGATTTAGATGCGTATTGTGGGCCGCTATGCCAGAGGTTCCGGTCATATGTCCATAATTGCGGGGTTTGCATTTTTGCCGCCCTCCAAAGGGCGTTTATACTTAAATGTCGAAAGTGCAAATAATACAGTATGAACGGTACCCAGAGCTACGAGCTCGCAGGTCAACCATTTATTTTGGCATGTAAAGCCCCTTTGCGGAGCCTAACGGGCACCTTCGTAACGCCTGACACCCCTGCTATCTAGAAAAACATATGCTACAACTGGACGATTCTTCGCATCAGCATAATGTGGTTAGGCCCTAGACTTTGTTGCTGATAGAACGAGTGAAAAGAGCTTACAACGGGACTGCTCTTGGGTGAAAGATGCCCCCGGACACGAACAAGTTGCCAGCCCTGCAGAAGTCACAGGAAACCTTGGGGGATTATGACGAATTAAATTACAAATTAGTATGTACTTTTTAATGCCCATTAAAGTTTCTACAATAAAAAAATGCCACAATTTAGCTAAACATTTTCCCAGAATATAGAAGTGCTGGATTGATTGTGCAATCATGACACGAAACTTTCCAAAAAATTAGGGTCTCCAAAATTACAATTATTTGATGTAGGCAAGACTAAAGTAGTTTGTAAGTTTGATGCAGTACTATCTTAACTGGATTTTTACTGAAACCCACAGGCCCTAACATGTCAATAGTTCGATACAATAAATGTTATGCATTTCCATAAAATGGGATTTTCAGCTGTAGATTGAATTCCAAATAAATACAACATAAGAAATTACCAGAAATGAGTTGCATTTTGGTGAATTTCCGAATACACTCATGTTGGAATCAAACAGACAGCGGGGCTGGTGAACAAAAGAATATCAATTTAGGGCAGCTATGGTAGTAATTTGCTCTGATATACGTATAAGTAATTGATTATAATTTTTGAGTGACATTAACAGTTATCAACGCAAATAACTAGGATGAGCTAGATAATACAAAGAAATTTAGGCATGAAACTTAATTTGTGTGATCATAGCCGATAGATCGTACGAACCAGAAGTGATAAGGAGCACAATTCAGAGGATCAAAGTAACTACGGAAGACTTATCACGCAATCAGAAAAAGAATCGACTTTTCGAATTGCATTTAAATGCATATATGCATATATAAAACTGGGTGTTTTTGTGGAGGATTTCAAAGAAAGTTTCTGAACAGTAACATTTTCCTCTAGTTATTGTTCAAGTAGTTGGAATGGACACAACGTGAATGCAAATTAGGGAGTGTTAAAAATAGAATTTAGAGTGCTCCCCGCTTCCCACCCACACATACACACGCACGTTCACAAATACACGCACACGCTCACCCACACCCACACACCCACACACGTACACACACCAACACCCACCCACCCACCTACCTACAAACACACCCACCCACCCACC
>NW_013549432.1:0-10702 GCF_000499425.1 Eimeria acervulina | reverse complement strand
CTATATACACATGCATATATACACATATATATGTATATATATACGCATATATATATATATATATGCATATATATATAAATATACATATACGCATGCATTATATATATATATATATATACATATGCATTATATATATATATAGACCTTGCGGAGCCAAGCCCAAAGAGAAGAGGGAGCGGCGTCTGCTGGTGATGCAGCAAAATCTTTTGAGTGAATTTATTTGCAAATCGCGCAGCCGTCTGTACAGCCCAAAAATGCATTCGCTGTCGTAGTGCGCCCTGCACACAAACCCTAAACCCTAAACCCTAAACCCTAAACCACAAACCCTAGTCGATAAGCCATAGACAATAAATAAAAAATAAATAACCCTAAAGAATAAATAATAAACTATAAACAAATACACCTACACAATAAACAGAAAATAATAAACAATAAACTACTCACAGTAGACCCTCACCAGTAGCCCTAAACCCTAAACCACAAACCACAAACCCTAAACCCTTAAAACTAAGCAGTAGATCCTATTCAATAAATCCTACACTCTAAACACTAAACCGAAAAATAAGAAACCCTAAACTCTATACCCTAAGCAACAAGCCATAAACCGCAAACCCTAAACCCTAAGCCCTAAACCCTAAACCCTAATAAGAGGAAACAAGACAACGAGTATCAAGGACAGCAACAAACAAGAGAAATGAGGGGGCGAGAGGGTCAGCCCCAAAAGCTACGAATGCTAGGCCTGTGGTTTGCTTTTTCTAAACCTATTTAGGGTTTAGGGTTTAGGGTTTAGGGATTAGGGTTTAGGGGTCCATATAAATATGGTGTGAGTTTTGTCTGCATGCGGTGTAAACCCTTATATAGAGGCTGTGGGCATCTTCTTCTAATAAACCCTTCACTAGACTGTCTCTGTTTAGGGTTTAGGGTTTAGGGTTTATGCATGCATGCATGTATGGACACACTCAAATGTTTCTTTCTCACTGCACCCCTGCAGCAAACTGCTGCACTAAACAAACAAGCATGAAAAACAAACTCAGACGCCTACCCAGCAGCAGTTACTCCAGCAGCAGCAACAACCGCAGCAACAGCAGCAGCAACAGCAGCAACAGCAGCAGCAACAGCAGCAGCCACAGCAACAGGCACAGCAACAGCAGCAGCAACAGCAACAGGCACAGCAACAGCCACAGCCGCAGCAACAGCACTAGTAGCAACAGCAGCAGCAGCAGTACCATCAGAAGCAGCAACAGCAGCAGCAATAGCAGCAGCAGCGGCAGCAGCAGCATTAGTAGTGACAGCAGCAGCATCAACAGCAACAGCAGCAACAGCAGCAGCAACAGCAGCATTAGTAGTGACAGAAGCAGCAGCAACAGCAGCAGCAGCAGCATTAGTAGTGACAGAAGCAGCAGCAACAGCAGCAGCAGCAGCAGCAGCAGCATTCGTAGTGACCTGTTGAGGATGCAGATCCCCATGCCGACATTCGATCGACTTAAAACCGCTTCAGTCAGCGACCCGCTGCCGTCTGCGTGGCGCCACTCGTCAGCTGATTCAGCAAACTGCAGCAGCAGCAGCAGCAGCAGCAGCAGCGGCAGCAGAAGCAGCAGAAGTAGCAGCAGAAGGGAGACAAATGGAACATGGGGTGAACGTCAAAAAGAAAAATTAAAATAAACATGAAAGACACAGCTAAGAAACGAGAGACAAACCCTAAACCCTAAACCCTAAACCCTAAAGCAGACCCATCAGCAATCCATTAGCGGGCGTATAGACAGCCAGAGGAAGCTGTCTGTATACAAGACAGCCTCGCAGCAGCTCACCTCGCATGCATGCACTTAGGGTTTAGGGTTTAGGGTTTGGGGTTTAGGGTTTAGGGTTTAGGGTTGTTCTCACCAAGACTTTCTCTGGATCAATAAAGTCGGGGTCACTGCGGAAGAAGCCGGTTCGCACGCTGCGCCGTTGCTGCAAGCTGCCCATACACCCGAAGGCTTCTTGCGTAGCAGCAGCAGAACAAATGCTGCTGCTGCTGCTGCGGCGGCTGCTGCGGCTGTTGCAGCTGCTGCTGCTGGTGCTTATGCAGCGGCTGCTGCTGTTGCTGCTAAACAGGCGGCAGCAACGCGCCGCCAGGGCAGCTGCGCTGGGCTGTCCAGAAGCAGCAGCAGCAGCTGCTGCTGCTGCTGTTCCTGTTGCTGCTGCAGCTGCTGCTTCTAGAGGGGGCGCGGCTCCCCCATGACTGCTGCAGTAGTTGCTTCTGCGGCGGGGAAGGGCATACTTGGAGGGGCTGCTGCATACAGCAGCAGCAGGAGCAGCAGCAGCGCATGCACCGCAGCAGCAACAAACGGTGGCGACCCCAGCCTGCAGCGCAGCAGCTGCCTGCAGCAGCGGTAAGCTATAGAAGCTGCTGCGGGGGGCCTGGAGGCCAACCCCACGAACTCTAAACATAGCAATAGAAAGAGGAAGGGCAGTTGTTGCTGCTGCTGCTGCTGCTGTTGCTGTTGCTGTTGTTGTTGTTGTTGTTGTTAGTTTTGTTGTTTTTGTTGCTGCGGCTGCTGCTGCTGCAGCGGTGGGTGATACTGCTGCTGCACAACTTGCTGATGCTGCTGCTCAAGCACTGGTTGCAGTTGCTGCTATTGCTAATGCTGCTGCTGAGGCTGCTGCTGCTGCTGCAGCTGCTGTTGCTGCGTGAGGTGCGAGGTTGACAGCAAAAGGATGAGGCAAGTGGCGTTTGCTGCAGCAGCAAATGCATGCACACAGCAGCAAATGCATGCATGCAGCAGCAGCAGCAAGCCGAAGGGCTTCTCTGATTCTATTGTGTCTCCTCCCTCCCCATCAGCGAAAAGACAGAAGGAAGTAACAACCCTAAACCCTAAACCCTAAACCCTAAACCCTAAACCCTAAACCCCAAACGCTAAATCAATAGAACAAAGGGGGCGTCCTTTGCAGCTCTATTAACGCCTCTGAAAAAGAAAGTAAAACAAAGAAAGAGATTAATAAACCAAATAATTCTTTTATTTTTATTTAAAACATTAATGCATGCATGCGTGCATGCACGCATGCATGCATGCATCAATGTTTTAGCTGTAGCTCTTGATGAGGCAATGTTGTTGTTTTTTTGTATAGAATTTAATATTTCTTTTTCCTTTTAATTTGTTTTTTCTTTTGTTTTTTCTTTTATTTATTTATTTCACCGGCTGAGGGCAGCGCCTCGCGCTGCTTGCTGCTGGGGCTCTGCAGGGTCTGTTATCGCTCGCTTATCTTTAATTTTGTTTGTATTTCTTTTTTCGTTTAAATTTCTGTCTTCCTTTTTACTCTTTTACCTCCAATTATCATCTTCGCCCAGCCGGCTGCCCCCCTGCTGCTGATCGTGCTGCTGCTGCTCGTGCTGCTGCTGCTGCTGCTGCCGCTGCTGCTGCTGGACAGCCGCAGCTGCAAGGTTTCTCCTTTGTATTTCATAGATACTTCCAGCAGCAGCATCATCAGCAACAGCAGCAGCAGCAGAAACAGCAAAAGCAGCAGCAGCAGCAGCAGCAGCAGCAGCATCTGCACAAGGCTTTCTATTTATTTTGTCTATTATTAATTTGCGTTTCATAGATGATCTTGCTGGTGTTTGTTGCATAATTTACTTTTTCTTCTTTCTTCTCCCGATGTTTATATTATCCATTAATTATAATATATTTAATTATTTGTTTGTCTCTGCTGGGTCTCGCTGCTCTTTAATAGCTATCTTTTTTTGTTTTTGTTTGTTATCTCTGTTTTCATCTGCTTTTTACTTCGCCTATGATGGGGGCCTCTGATACTCCATTAGGGGCTTCGAAGGGCAGTGAGTCTTCTTCTCTCCGCTGCAGAGAAGAGGGTGGTGCTGCTGCTGCTGCTATTGCAGCAGCAGCTGCTGCTGCTGCTGCAGACGGCTTCGTACTCACAGGCGAACCAGGAGGCGGAAGCGCAGCTTCAGATTCAGATGAATTCGATGAAGCTGAGCAGCAGCAGCAGCAGCAGGAGCAGCAAGAGCAGCAGGAGCAGCGGCAGGCGCAGCAGCAGAGTTCGAAGCAGGGATGGGAGCAGCAGCAGCAGCAGCACGCCCTGCAGCAACAGCAGCAGCAGCAAATAACAACAACCCCACCTCCTCAATATGATACTGCTGAGGGGGGCCCCAGTGGCCTCCCCTTTAGACGTGTTATTCTTGCTGCATGCACTCCAGCTAATTTAAAACATTTATCTGCTTCTTTTCGTTTCCTAGACCCTCAAGTCTGTGCATGCGGAGACCCTGCTGCATGTAAATTCGGAGGGGAAGCTCCGCAGCAGCAGCAGCAGCAGCAGCAGCAACAGCAGCAGCAGCAAGAGGCTGATCCTTTCTCTCTCTTTGGGCCCCCAACAGCTGCTGCTGCAGCAATTTGCTGCAACAGGCACACAGCATGCAAACCCGCAACAGACAGCAGCAGCAGCAGCAACAACAGCAGCAGCAGCAACAGCAACAACAGCAGCAGCAGCAGCAGCGCAGCAGAGGAGTGCGACTGGGATTCGTTTGCTGCGGCTCTTGATAAGGAATTAGACAACATGCTTGATGTTGTAAGCAGACTTAATTGTTTTTTATTTTTTATTTATCTCTCTTTGTCTCTGTTTTTTGTTTTTTTTGCCTTTGTTTGTTGCTTCCGTTGCTTGTCTTTGTTTATATTTGTTTATATTTGTTTTTCTCTGTTTGTCTTTGTTTATATTTGTTTATATCTCTCTCTTTGTTTGTTGAGCTGTCTCCTCGTGGTGTTGTAGCTGCTGCGTCTCTTCATCTTTTATTTCTGCTGCTGCTGCTTTGCTGCTGCTTTGCTGCTGCTGCTGCGCTGGTGCTCCTGCAGCTACTGCAGCATGCGTTGCTTCTGCTGCTGCAGCAGCAGGAGGAGACAGGGGGGCAGGTGTTTCGCTGTATTTGTTGGGGTGTCTGTTGAGGTGTCTCTGCATGCATTTGTTTTTGTTTGCTGCGCTGCTGCAGCTACAAGAAAGCGGGCTGTTAGATAAAATGCAGCAGTCTCTTGCTGCTTCGCTGTCTGCTGCTGTCTTCGCCCAGCCCCGGCTACATGAGGCTAAGCTTAAAGAAGCAGCAGCAGCAGCAGCAGCAGCAGCAGCAGCTCCACCAGCAGCACCTGCAGCAGCAGCAACAGCAACAACAGCAGCACCAGCAGCACCCGCAGCAGCAGCAGCAGCAGCAGCAGCAGGGGAAAATGCAAGCGGAGACAGCGCCTCCTCAGCCGCAGAGACGAAGAATGCCTCGGAACAGCCAGCAGCAGCAGCAGCAGCAGAGACACCGGCAGCAGCAGGAGCAACTGCAGCAGCATCACAAACAGCTGCAGCAAACCCATCCCCAGGAGCCAACCCACCTGTCTCTGGTGCTGCTGCTGCTGCACCGACTGCTGCATCTGTAACATCACCATCATCATCAGCAGCAGCAGGAACAGCAGCAACAGGAACAGCAGCAGCAGGGAGCAGAGAAGAGTGTTCATTGCCGCAGATAGAGAGGGGAGGTATATTTGCTGCTACAGCAGCAGTTGAACTCCAGTGCAGCGAGTTAAAGAAGAAGCTGCTTGAGAAGCTGTCTTCGTTGCTGCGACAGCGCATGCATTCTCAGCAGCAGCAGCTTCTCCTGCTGCAGCAGCAGCAGATCGACCCTTCAGTTAAGACATACAAGCCGCTTCCTGCATATGCTAGGGGGCAGCAAATGCCTCTATTTCCTTACCGCCCCACAGTGCGCCCATCGTTGCTGCAGCAGCAGCAGCAGCAGCAGCGTTTGCTGCTGCATTCGCATGCACAGCGGCGAGGTAGCTGGGGGCTTCAGGAGCAGCTTCCCCATACAAATGCTTCATTCCCAGATGCTGCTTTCTTTGCTTTAGGCTGCAGCGCTGGCCGCGTCTGGCGGCAGCTGCTGCAGCAAAGTGGTTTAACTGCTAGGCAGCAGCTCGAGCTGCTTAGAAGTCTGCAAGGAGACAATTTAGTCGAGGGGTGCTTCATCATTGATTCTGTAACAGCACCAAATCGCGTAAGTATGCATGCATGCATGCATGCATGCATGCATGCATGCATGCATGCTGCTGCTGCTGCTGTTGCTGCTGCTCGTGGCAGGCGTCCAGCCATGCTGCTGATGCATGCAGGCATCCATGCTGCTGCTCCATACATGCGTGCATGCTGCTGCATAAAAGCATGCATGCATGGATGCTGCTGCTGCTGCAGTGTAAAGAATTAGATTGGGGTCTCTGCATGCATTGGGGTGTCTGTGCAGGTATGGCGTCGCGTGCTTGGTGGTCGCGCGGGTCGCAGAGAATTCATAAATTTGATTTGCAGCCCTTCTGCAGTTTTACGTTGTTGGGTTGTGCGCTGCGATCGAGAGAGGGATTTGCTGCTGCTGCGGTTGGTAGGCGTGGAGTTATATGAAGAAACAGCAGAAAAAACAGCTGCAGAGACACCCCAACAGCAGCGCCAAGCTGCAGATACACCCCAGCAAACACCCCACAACAACGCTACATATCCAACGCCCAACCCACCACCTCCCTATACACCTCAACCTCCGGGTGTATATGCAGCACCATACAACAGAAACTACACGCAGGACTTCACATGCGGCTCCCCAGCAGCAGCAACAACACCGCCCCCACCACCGCCACCACCACCACTGCAGCAGCAGCAGCAGCAGCAGCTGCCTTTAGAGGGGAGCGAATACCTTAAGAGGCGGCTGCTGAGGGCGGAGGTGGATATCGGCAGCAGCGGCATCTACGCAGCGCTGCCCCTTGCAGCTATTCCGCGCTATGAGGTAAACGGCAGCAGCAACCACAGCAACAGCAGCAGCAGCAGCAACTTGATCCCGATCCCAATCCGGCATTTGCTGCATGGCATATTGAACGCTGCAGAAGATTAACTTCATGTTTGCTGCTCTTTCCTCTGCTGTGCTGCTGCTGCTGTTGCTGCTGCTGCTGCTGCTGCTGTGGCTGCAGTTCATTGGCGGGCAGGCGAGCGGTTGCTGCGGGCGTTTTGTTTGTGTGGGTACTGCGTTGCGTGTTTGTTTGGTGCCACGAGCAGCATCCCCTCCTGCTGCTGCTGCTGCTGCAGCAGCAGCAGCAGCGGGGCGAGGTGCGCAGCTGCAGCAGCCGCTGCTAGACGAAGCCACCCTCAACGCAGCGCATGCACATGTTGAGGCCTCTTTGCAGCTGCCAGACTCCTTTAAGACAAACCCCGAGATGATGCAGCGCCTGCAGGAGCCTCTTGGTAAGAAGGAATAGAAAATACAAACAGCAGCAGCAGCAGCAGCAACACTCCCTGCTGCTGCTGCTGCTGCTGCTGTTGCTGCTGCTGTCGTTCCTCGGTTGCTGCAGGGCGCTGCTAGTTGAAGGCGTTGTGCTATCATTGTTCTGTATTTTTTTGTGTTTATTCTTTTCGTTTATCTTTATGTCTATGTTTTTATTTATTGTTTATTCTTTAAATTTATTTTGATGTTTATGAAAAGCAGCAAAAATGCATGCACTCGCATTTACTGTATATTTAGGCCTTATCTATGAATGGGCATTTATTTCTTTCTTAAAAATTATTAATAATATTAATTATTATTAACAAATCATTTAACTAATATGTGAATATGAATATTATTTATTTATTTATTTGTTTATTTATTTATTTATTTATTTGTTTGTTTATTTGTTTGTTTTCAGGGTTTTGTGCTGCACTGCCGCACGACTCCGCGCACCCGCAGCCTGGAGCAGCAGATTTTGCAGAGATCCGCTCATTGCTGCTGCCTCGAGATGCTGAGTCTAAGGAGCTGCTGCAGTGGTGGGATGGAGGCAGCAGTTTGCTGCTGCAGCGTCTACCTTATTTGCTGCGCAGCAGCGGGTCCTTCATGAATCCTGTTGCTGCTCACAGACGCCTGCATGCATTTTCTGCTTTGCAAATGTTGGGCATGGCCCCCAGCCCCGAACCCCACAGCAGCAGCGGCAGCAGCAGCAGCAACAGCAGCAGCAGTGCGCGCAAGAAGGCTTCAAACGACAATAATAGAGCGCTTATATGCTCAGAAGCAGAGGCCTGGGAGGCCCTTCTGCAGCGCCTTAGCGACGGCTGCTTCCTTTCATTTCTAAGCACCACATCTCCTTCGCATGCAATTCGCGTGGCAATTGCAAAAGCAGAGACTGACGCTGCAGTCAGAGGAGGAGGGTGCGTCCGATGCACTCTTTATTCTTATCTGGGGCTCCACGCATGCATTTGGCTGCATGCATGCATGCATGCATTTGGCTGCGTGCATGCATGTATGCATGCATGTGGCGTATACGGGGCATTTGGGAGATGGGGAGAACAGCTGCTTGGGTGCTGCATGTATGCACCTCTATGCATGCATGCACGTGCATTTATGCATGCATTCATCTGTATATATGCGTACAGATCTATTATGTATGGCATGCATGCATGCATATCTGGATCTATATATATATATATATATATGCATATATATATATATATATATCTTCTTCTGTGCTTGTGTTTGTTTCTGTCTGTGCATGCAGTGTGGGTCGTTTGCTGGCCCAGCAGCAGGGGGCAGACTGGGCAAAGCGGCGTTTAAAGGCGGGGGTAGCATGCGCACGGCGTAGACAGCTGGAGCAAGCGATTCAGCTGTATGACTCAGCGCTGCAGCTGAGGCCTGATTATGCAGATGCTCTTGTTGCGAGGGGAGCAGCTTATGCTAATAAAGTAAACAATCCATGCCACCCATGTGCAAGGGGCTTGAGGGGTTTAGGGTTTAGGGTTTAGGGTTTAGGGTGAGGGTGAAGGGTTGTTTAGGTTTTAGGGTTTAGGGTTGTTTAGGGTTTAGGGGGCTGCTGGAACGGCTAATGCCAATAATGTAAACCACCAATTCTACCCTGGTATAGATGCAGTGCCACTCGCATTTAATTTTAATGATACGGCGACCACCGAGATCTACACTCTTTCCCTACACGACGCTCTTCCGATCTTTTTATGGTTTATGGTTTAGGGTTTAGGGTTTAGGGTTTAAGGTATTAGGGTTTAGGGTTTAGGGTTTAGGGTTTAGGGTTTAGGGTTTAGGGTTTAGGGTTTAGGGTTCTTTAGGGTTATTAGGGTTTAGGGTTTAGGGTTTAGGGTTTAGGGTTTAGGGTTTAGGGTTTAGGGTTTAGGGTTTGAGTTTAGGGTTTAGGGTTTAGGGTTTAGGGTTTAGGGTTTAGGGTTTAGGGTTTAGGGTTTGGGGTTTCTGTCTGTTCTCTGCCTGCTGCTTCCACGCCCGCTTCCCTCGTCCGCCCGTTATTATTTTTTTGATTTCCGTCCGTCTATTACTAATTTAATAACCAATTTATCTTAAATTTATTTATTTATTATTTATTTGTTTATTTATTTTCTGTTTGTAGCTAGACTACGAGAAGGCTGTTGCTGACTTGGAGGCGGCGTTGGCGTTGGAGCCCAACAACAAAAATGCAGCAAAATATCGTGCAATTGTCGCAGACAGAATGGAAGGAAAAGAGGTACATAGAGACAGCAGCAACAGCAGCAGCAGCAGCAGCAGCACCAAGAGAGCTTCGCCAGCAGCAGTAGCAGCAATAGAGCTTTGCCAGCATTACCAGCAACAATAGCAGCAGAAGCAGCAGCAGATATAGAGCTGCGCCAGCAGCAGCAACAGCAATCATAGCAACACCAGCAGCATGATTTGAGTGGTTAATGCCGACTGCTGCTGCATGCAGCAGCAGGCGGAGTCTTGTTTTTGTTTTGTTCTTCTCTCGTGGTCTGCTGCTGCATGCGCTGCTGCCATCAGTAGAAGACCCCCTTATAGCAATGCATGCATATAAGGCATTTGTATTGGCTTTTATGAATGCTGCTTATTCCTGCTGCTGCTGCTGCTCTTTCTGCTCCTGCTTCTGTTGCTGCTGTTGCTTTTCTTCCTGCTGCTGCTGTTGTTGCTTCTGCTGTTGCTGTAGCCTGCTGGCGGCAAGGGGGCGGCGTCTTCTAGTGCTGGGGGTCGGGATCGGGATCGGGATCGGGATCGGGATCGGGATCGTACTCCTTCGCCTGACCGCAAGTGCAGGTCTCCAGAGACTTCTTCTTTGCCGGAAGTTCAGGCAACTCGTTCTACAACAATAATAAGAAAAACAACAAAAGCAGCACCTCCATTACCTTTAGGTGTATCACGCAACGCCATTTCTAGCGCTGCAGCAGCAGCAAATGCTGTCTTAGAACAAGCTGCTGCTGCTGGGGTTGTAGGGGGGGGCGCCTTAGGGGCCCCCACCAATGCGTTTGATAGAAGTCGCAGCGCACAGGAGCAGCAGCGGCAACATTTGCTGCTGCTGGAGCAGCAGAAACGAAGAGCAGCAATTATGCAGCAGCAGCTAAAACACAGCCAGGAGTTAGAACGGCAAATCCAAAGAAAAAAGAGAGAAAGAGAAATGATGCTCCTTCAACAGCAGCAACAGGCCCAGATAAAAGCAGCTGTAAGTGCCAGCAGCAGCAGCAACAGCAGCAGCAGCAACAGCAGCAACAGCAGCAGCAGCAGCAGCAGCAGCAGCAGCAGCAGCAGCAGCAGCAGTAGAAGCAGCAAAGACAAATCCCACAGGAGCGAGAAGAAGAGCTCTAAAAGTGAGACAGCCCCTTTGTCAATGTGTTTGTATGCTTTTAATAAAATGTAATTTTGTGCTTTTTATGCGTCTTCATTCTTCATGTTTGCTTGCAGTATATATATATATATATATAT
>NW_013549433.1:0-11374 GCF_000499425.1 Eimeria acervulina | reverse complement strand
TTAGGGTTTAGGGTTTAGGGTTTAGGGTTTAGGGTTTAGGGTTTAGGGTTTAGGGTTTAGAGCGTGACGAAGTAGAGAAGTCCTTGGAGGGGTGAACCCCCTCTTATTATTCAACCTGCTGATTTAGGGTTTAGGGTTTAGGGTTTAGGGTTTAGGGTTTAGTGTGTAGCGGGTTCCAGGGAAAGGCTGTAGGTCTAGACGCGAGGCTAACCGTACTTAGGGTTTAGGGTTTAGGGTTTAGGGTTTAGGGTTGCCGTAGGGCTGGAGGGTTTAGAAGTATTGTTTGGTGTATATAATTTAGGGTTTAAGGCTTAGAGATTAGGGTTTAGGGTTTAGGGTTTAGAGGTACTGTTTGGTGTATATCGTTTAGGGTTTAGGGTTTAGAGATAAGATCGATTGTATCTAGGGTTTAGGGTTTAGGGGTATTGTTTTGAATCCATATTTTAGGGTTTAGGCATGAAACGTAAAATTTGTTGTTTAATGTGCATGGGTTAGGGTTTAGGGTTTAGGGTTTAGGGTTTAGGGTTTAGGGTTTAGGGTTTAGGGTTTGGGGGTGAGATCCGGGAAGATGCTGCTAGGGTTTAGACAATAGAACACTCATAGACAGTTCGACATCATATATAATAAAAATTTAATACGTAGGGTTTGGGGTTTGGGGTTTAGGGTTTAGCGTTTAGGGTTTAGGGTTTAGGGTTTAGGGTTTAGGGTTTAGGGTTTAGGGTTTGAGGCGGTAAGCGGCGAGGCCCCGATTGTTGAAGACCTTCAAAGGGTTTATTATTAAATGCATACACCCTTTTCCTTAGAAGAAATCTAGGGTTTAGGGTTTAGGGTTTGATTTCTATTGTTTATAATTTAGGGTTTATGGTTTGCGTTCTAGGTTTTAGGGTTTAGGGTTTAGGGTTTAGGGTTTGGGTGTCGGCTGTACCCTGTGGTGCGCCGATCTGCATGGTTTCGTCTAAAGGGGGAAATATTTATGTTGAGGGTTTAGGGTTTAGGGTTTTAGGGTTTAGGGTTTAGGGTTTGGGGTGTATGTACACCTCAGTAGAATCCAAACACCAGCCGCTGCAGCGGCATTCTTCTTGCTGCTGTCGTCGATGCTGCAGCTGTTGCAGCAGCAACAGCTGCAGCAGCAGCTGCAGCAGCAGCTGCAGCAGCTGCAGCTCGGGGCTGTCTTTAAACCCCTCTTCTTTGGGGCTTTAAGAAGGCGCTGCATGCACCTTTCCTGCTGCACGCTGCTGCAGCTACGGACCCCCAGCAGCAGCAGCAGCAGCAGCAGCAGCAGGGGTTCGTGGGTGCCTTCTGTGTCTCAGAGGCGAGCATTTAGTATTGCTGCTGCGGCAGCCCTGCAGCCAGCAGCAGCAGCAGCAGCAACAGCAGCAGCATCAGAGGCTGCAGTTGATGTAGGAGTAGCAGCACCAACGAAAGAGCAAGCAGCAGCAACAGCAACAGCAGCAGAAGCAGCAACAGCAACAGCAGTAGAAGCAGCATCGGCAGAGGCAGCAGCAGAAGAAGCAGCAGCAGAAGAAGAAGCAGCAGCAGCAGCAGCAGCAGCAGGAGAAGCAGTTAGCCTTCATTTCGTCTGGAGAACAGCAACCGGCGGCAGCAGCAGCTGGAAGTGTCTCCATGCTTGCAGCAATTTGCTGCTGCTGCGGCTGCAGCAGATACAACGCGATGCTGCAGCTACACTGCAGCAGCAGCAACAACAACAACAACAGGAGCAGCAGCAGCAGCAACAGGAACAGCAGGCGGAAGAAACTACTGCCCTCTCGATAGAGCACATTGAGGTAATACAGCAGCAGATTCTGCTGCTGCTGTTGCTGCTGCTACTGCTACTGCAGCCGTTGCTGTTGTTGCTGCTGCTGCTGCAGCTGTTGCTGTTGTTGTTGCTGCTACTACTGCTGCTGTATGTATTTCTTAATGTGTCTTACTGAGCATATGTAAGAGATCTACGCTGCTTTCTTTACTAGTGCTGCTGCTGCTGTTGCTGCTGCTGCTGCTGCTACTGATGCTGTTGTTGCTGCTGCTGCTGCTGTTGCGGTGTATGTACACCTCAGGACTTGGCGTCTTCATTTTATTTGTCTGCTGCACTTCGTCTGCCTGACCCCGCGTTGCATGCAGCGCTGCATGCAGCAGCAGCAGCTGCTGCTGCTGCCCTCAAATCCCTTAGATTAACAGCAGCAGCAGCAGCAGCAGCAGCAGGGACAACTGCAGGTGTTGCTGCTGCCACGGATGCAGCAGAACCGACTCACAAAGCAGCAACAGCAACAACAGCATCAGCAGCAGCAGCAGATGCTGCTGCTGCTGCTGCTGCTGCACTGGGAAAGATAGGCTTGAGGCCTTTGGCGCTGCTGCTGCGGTGTATGTTCACCTCTCCAAGCAGCAGCAGCATTGATGTAGCACTGCAGCAGGCGTTGCAGCTGCCGCCTGCTGCTTTGACGGATGCTGCTGCTGCAGATGCTGCTGCTGCTGCTGCTGCTCCTGTGGCTCTCCGCATGCAGCAGCACGCTGCACTCTATGAAGAAATTCTTACAGGGGTTTTGCTGCTGACGCAGCGCAGCAGTTATCCTCCTGCTGCTCTTATCAATTGTCTGCATGCATGCAGCAGCAGCATTAGCAGCAGCAACAGCAGCAGCAGCAGCAGCAGCAGCAGCGGCAGTTTGGAGTACAAACGCCGCAGTGAGTCGGGAAGGCCAACGCTCTGGCTGCTGCTGTTGCAGCTGCAGCTGTTGCTGTTGCTGTTGCTGCTGCTGCTGCGACTGCTGCTGCTGCGATTGCTGCCCGTTTTGGCGCCTTCCGTTGTTGTTGCTGCTGCTGCTGAATCGCTGCTGCTGCTGCTGCTGCTGTTGCTGTTGTGGTTTGTGCTTCTCCTGCAGCGGCAGACGATGCTGTTGAGCTGCTGCTGCTGCAGCTAAAGAAGAAAGAAACAGCAGCAGCATTGCAAGTACAGGAAGCTGTCGATTTACTTCAGGCGCTGCTGCTGCTGCACACACATTCAAAGCAGCATGTGAGGCTCTTGCGGTTGCTGCTGCTGCTGCTGCTGCTGCTGTTGCTGCTGTGTCTTCTGTTGCAGCTGCTCTCGCGCTGGGTGTAACACTGGGTGTGGCTGCTGCTGCTGCTGCTGCTGTTGCTGCTGCTCCATTTGCTGCTGTGTCTCTGTTTGCTGCTTTTGCTGCTGCTTTCCTTGGTATTGCTGCCGTTGTTGCTGCTGCTCTAGAGTTGTTGCTGCTGCTAGAGTTGTTGCTGCTGCTAGCGTTGTTGCTGCTGTTGCGCTGCTGCTGCTGCTGTGCAGGCTGTTGCTGCTGCAGCAGTGCTACACAGCGTCAGCAAAGCGTTGCTGCTGCGGAACGAGTTGTTCGTGCGGCAGCAGCTGCAGCAAGTGGTTGGAGCAGCAGCAGCAGCAGCAGCAGCAGGAAGGAAGAACGACTTTGTTTGTCTCCTGAGCCCAGCAGAGCTTTCTCTTTTGCTGACAGCAGCAGCAAAATATAAATACTTTGAAGAGGTGTGTCTCCACATACTGTTGCTGCTGCTGCTGGTGTTGTTGCTGCTTTTGCTGCTTGCATGCAGCAATCTGCTGCTTCGTATCCGCATGCATGCGCATTCTGCTGCTATTGCTGCTGCTGTTGCTGCTGCTGTTGCTGCTGCAGGATCTGTGGGGCTTTTGCTCGACGCATTTGCTGCAGCACCTGCAGCAGCACCAACAGAAGCAGAAGCAGCAGCAGCAGCGGCAGCAGGAGCAGCAGCAGCAGCAGGGTTTGTTGCCGCTTCATCTTGCTGCAGCAGCATACGCTTGTGCTGCTGCACCTCCTGGCCTGTCTCGGGTTCAGCAGCTGCTGCTGCAGATTGCTGTTGCTGCGCGGCAGCAGCTTGCTTCTTTCTCGCTCCCACAGATGAGTCAGGTAAACAATATTTGCTTCTTGCATGCAGCTGCAGCTGCTGCTGCAGCTGCTGCTGCTGTAGCTGCTCTTGCTGTTGCTGTTGGTGCCGTTGCTCCTGTTGCTGTTGCTTCTATTGTTGCTCTTGCTGCTGCTGCTTATGCATTTAGGACATATGGTTTAGGGTTTAGGGTTTAGGGTTTAAAGTTTGTGTTGCAGCTGTTAGGGTCTCTAATTAGAGGAGGTGTAGACTGCCGTTTGCTGCTGTCTAGATGTTCTGTGCTGCTGCGGCAGCAAGCAGCAAACGGGTTGCTGCAGCAGCAGCAAATCACAGGTTCGATTGCTGCTGCTGCTGCTGCTGTTTGCGCTCCAGCTGCTGCTGGTACTGCTTCTTTTGATGCTCCTGCTTCTACTGCTGCTGCTAGTTTTGCTGCTGCTGCTGCTGTGCTGCTACTGCTGCTGCTGGTCTTGTCGCTGCCCCTGCTGCTACGACTCCTACTGCTGCTGCTGCTGCTGCGCGCTGTGCAGTACTCATTAACGTGCATATCTGACGTTGCTGCTACTGTTTGGTGCTGGTTGTTCTTGCTGCTGCTGCTGCTGCTGCGGTTGCTGCGTCGCTTTGCTGCCTCGGGGGCTGCCGCAGCCTCCGAACCCTTAAACCCTAAACCCTAAACCCTAAACCCTAAACCCTAATTTGTGTTGTTTATTGTTATTTAGGCCGCCATTTGATTAATTTAATCACCGCCTACAGTCGAGGCGGAGTAAAAGAAGAAAAAATATTTCGCTTAGCAGCAGAGTTGCTGCTGCAGCATCCAAGCACGCAGCAGAGGTGCCTATACACCCCAATGCATGCATGCATGCATGCATGCAGCAGCAGCAGCAACAGCAGCAGCACGTTGCTGCTGCAGCAAACAGAGAGCATGAGCAAGAGAGACAGAAGGAGACAGAAGAAGAGACACAAGTTGCAGAAGACAGACAACAAAAATATACTTCAATCCAACAAAAAAGGGTTTAGGGTTTAGGGTTTAGGGTTTAGGTTTTGTATATCTCTTCAGGCATGCAGCACAGACGCTGCTGCTGCAGCAGCAGCCGCAAGATGCTGTCGCGCTGCTGAAGGCGCTGGGAAAGGCTAAAATGCTGCACCGGCCTCTAATGCAGGTGAGCTGCTGCTGCTGTTGCTGCTGCTGTTGCTGCTGTTGCTGCTGCTGTTGCTGGTACTGTTGCCGCTGATGTTGCTGCTTCTACTGTTGTTACTGTTGCTGCTGTTGCTGTTGCTGCTCTAGTTTCTGCTGCAGCTGCTGCAGGTGTGCCACTGCAGCAGGAGTAGCAACAGCAGCAGCATCTGCAGAATCTGCTGCTTCTGCTGTAGCTGTTGCTGCTGCTTTTGCTGCTGTTTATGATGCGTTTGTTTGTGTTTTGTTTGTTTTTGTTTTATTATTTTAATAGCAATTAACCCTTCTTCTTGAAGAAAACATATATTCTTTATCTCCAGCAGACAACATCGCTGTACTTCGCTCCCTGACTCGGGTGAGGTGTATGTACACCTCAGCAGCAGCAGCAGCAGCTGCTGCTGCTGCTGCTTCTGCTGCTGCTGCAGCTGCAGCAGGAGCAGGAGCAGCAACTCCAGCGGTTCTACACAACTGCAGCAGAAGCGGCAGCTGCCGCTGCAGCAGTAGCAGCAGCAGTAGCAGGAGCAGCAGCAGGAGCAGCAGCATCAGTGGTAGCAGCAGCAGTACCTGCATATGCAGCTATAGCAACAACAGCAGCAGCTGTAGTAGGAGTAACAGCAGCAGCAGCATCAGTAGCAGCAGCTGCACCTGCAGCGCAGCAGCAGCAGAAGTATTGCTTCTTCTTTAATTCAAATAATTAAATTAATTTTTTTTGTTTTTGCTTGCAGCTTGCATACAGCGCACCGTCGCTGCAGCAGCGCTTGCTGCTGCGGTTGGCTTGTATAGACACCCCACCGCAGCAGCAGCAGCAGCAGCAGCAGCAGCAGAGGGGCGTGGACGAACTTCAGCATGGAGAGGTGTCTCCTTCTCAGGCGCAGAAAGAGCAGCAGCAGCAGCAGCAGCAGCAAGAGCAGCAGCAGCAGCAGCAAGAGCAGCAGCAGCAGCAGCAGCAGTTGCTGCTGCAGCAGCATCTTGGTGTAGAGGAGTGTTTAGTAATAAAAGAAGCAGCAAATTGTTTTTCTTTGGTTGTGCCCGACCCTCTGCAGCAGCACCTCAACAGCATTATAACAGAAGAGGTATTTGTTTATTTAATTTAAATTTTATTTGTTTGTTTGTTTATTTGTTTGTTGGTTTGTTTGTTTGTTTATTTATTTGTTTGTTTATTTGTTTGTTTGTTTATTTGTTTGCTTGTTTATTTATTTGTTTATTTATCTTTTATTTATTTATTTGTTTAAATGAAGGTTTATTTGTTTGTCTTAGTAAAAATATTTGTTTGCTTTGTTTGTTTTTATTAATGAGTTCTCTCTTATAATTATGCTATCAGCATTTGTTTATTTGTCTGTTTGTTTGTTTGTTTGTTTATTTGTTTATTTGTTTATTTGTTTATTTGTTTGTTTATTTATTTTATGTATTTATTTGTTTATTTGTTTATTTGTTTGTTTTTTTGTGTTTATTATTGCTGTATATTCTTATCAATATATTATTTATGCTGTTGTTTGTAATTGTTTTTCTTTTTTAATTTATTTATTATTGAAGTGTTTACAATATACATATAATATATTTTATTAATTTGTTTTTATATGTAAGTTGTTTTATTAATTTGTTTGTTTAGCAATCTAGTTTGTCTAATAATTTATTGTATGAATTTGTTTTATAATTTATTATATTGATGCATTTGTTTATGTATTTGTTTATTTTGATAAATTTATATTTATTTGTTTATACTTAGACAAAGTTATTTTAATTTATATCGCTTTTCTTGTTTTTTTCTGTTGCATGCGTTGGGGTGTATACGCAGCTCCAAGCGGGCAACAGCAATTTAATTCAAACTTTTTGGAGTCCTTCTGCTCCTTATCGACGTAAGTGGAAAAAAACAAGAAAATTAAAGACTTCTTGGTGAATATATTCAAAAAAATAAACAAAATAGTGCTGATTTTGTACAAACACAAATCCACAGCGTAGCTGCATATACACCGCAATAAATAATTCAAAACTTCAGGTGTATATACACCTCAAATAGACAAACGTGATATATATATATATAGATTACATATATATGCATATATATATATATATGCATGTAATATATATATATATATAATATATATATATATATTACATAAATGTAATATACAAAACAAAACGACAGGAGATACATATTACTCCATGCAGTACTATATATAAATTTCTTTCTGCTTGTTTTTTATTTTAAAAAACATTAAAATTAATTTTATTGGTTTTGTCTGCACCAAACAAATATCAAACAAAATTCTCTCCGCCTAATTGCTGGCGCTCTAGGGTTTAGGGTTTAGGGTTTATCGTTTAGTGTTTAGGGTTTGAGGTTTATCACATATATATATATATATATATAGATGTTTGGGGTCTGAGGTTTATTGCTTAGAATTTAGTGCTTAGGGTTTAGGGTTTAGGGTTCATTTTTAAGGTGTTTTGCGTCGTTGTTTTGTTTTTACTATTTATTTATTTATTTTGACTTCAGTTATATTTGTTTCTGAGCTGTTAGCTCTCCTTTGCTTTTTATTTATTGTCTTCTTCGCCTCAGCTTCAAACGCTAAACCCTAAACCCTAAACCCTAAACCCTAAAAAGTATATTGATTTTGTATGTTTCTTCATTTCAGTGAAAGACAAGTAGGAGAAACAAAAAACAAATAAACAAAAACAAACAAACCCTAGACCCCAAACCCTAAACCCTAAACAACAAACCAACAGCAGCAGCAAAAATCCTCTCTTCTATTTGCTGCCGATCCCCTCAGCTGCGCAGCTAGCTATGCAAAGCTAGCTAGCTGGCTAGCTATACAGCTAGGCTCACAGCTAGCTATGCGCAGCTAGCTAGCTAGCTCTGTAGCTAGCTATACAGCAAGCTGAGAGGCTAGCTCTACAGCTAGCTAACTAGCTAGCTAGCTGCACAGATAGTCACACAGCCAGCTAAAAGGCAAGCTTCACAGCTAGCTAGCTAGCTAGCTAGCTAGCTAGCTAGCTCCACTGCTGCTAAGCAGCTAGCTACCTCCCCCGCTAGCTACACAGCTAGCTAGCTAGCTAGCTAGCCTGAAAGCAAACTAACAAACTAGCTAGCTAGCTAGCTAGCTAGCTAGCCAAAGTAGCTAGCTGAGATTAAGGCGAGAAGAAAGAAGAAGCATTGTTTGTGTAGATGCGAGAGGGGCGTAGTCTGCTGTCTGCATGCAGTTGATGTTCAAAGGGGAAGACATCAGCTAAGCAGACAGAAAAAACTGAAGACACGGCTGTCTCCTGCAGCAAATAAACAAACAAACAAATAAATAAATAAATAAATAAATAAATAAATAAATAAATAAATAAATAAATGTTTAATTTATTTTTCTTTACTTTTCTCGCTTTTGTTTGGTCTGACTGCTCGCCCTAGCTATTCTAATTTCACAAAAGCAGCAATAAAGACAGCAGCAGCAGCAGCAGCAGCAGCAATGCACGCAGAGCAGCAACAGAAGAAGCAGAAGCAGCAGCAGCTGCAGCAATGCACGCAGAGCAGCAACAGCAGAAGCAGAAGCAGCAGCATTAGCAACAGCAGCAGCAGCAGCATTAGCAGCAACGCTAGCAGCAGCAGCACCACCACCACCAGAACCACCAACATGAGCAGCAGCAGCAGCAGCAGCATGAGCAGCAACAGCAGCAGCAGCAACTATAAGTACATACCGCAACACCTGGTTCGCTGCACTGTGGAAGCTGCTGCAGCGACAAAACAGCAGAAGCAGCAACGCATGCATTTCGATTGCTGCGGGCCCAGAGAGGGACGCTCCGGGTATCTGCTGCTGCTGCTGCTGCTGCCGCTGCTGCATTTGCTGCTGCCTCGGCCTCCGCCGCCTGTGCAGCCTGTTGCTCAGCCTTCTCTACTGCAGCAGCAGCAGCAGCTGCAGCAGCAGCAGCTGCTGCTGCTGTTTCTGCTGCTGCCTCAGTACCTGCAGAAGCGGTGCTGTTTGGCGCTGCTGCTGCTGCTGCTGCTGCTACTGATGCGTGTTGTGCTGCTGCTGCTGCATTGGTCTTTGCCTGTGCAGCAGCAGCAGCAGCAGCAGCAGCCTTTCTAGCAGCAGCAAGAGCAGCTTCAGATGCCTCTTGAGCTCTAATTTTTTTATCATTTGCTGCAGCTTGTGCTTCTGTTGCATGCATACGAAGCCGTTTCAGCAGCAAGTCCCTATCAAGCATCAGCAGCCGCTTCTCCTTCTCCTGCTGCTGCTGCTGCTGCTGCTGCTGCTGCTGCTGCTGCTGCTGCTGGAGGAAGCGTCTGCTGCTCCAGATACCGCACTGGCCTGACAGATTAGCTGCGCGAATTTCTGTGCATGCTAACTGTCTGCAGCTGCTGCTGTCTATATCTGCACGCGCGAAGTCGAACGCATGCAGCAGCTCATGCAGCAGCAAATTCCTAAAAGTAAAATAGGAAGTATAATAATTGCTGCATATCCATATTGTGTTATGTTTAGGGCTAAACCCTGCTGCTGCTGCTGCTGCTCTTGCAGGTGCTCCTCTTGCTGCTCCTCCTGATCCTGATCCTGCTGCTGCTGCTGCTGTTGCTGGGGTGTCTGTACACCTCACGAATGCGAGTTCAGGGGGCTGCTGCATAGCAGACAGCGCATGCAGCAGCAGCTTCACTCTCCAGTGCTGCAGCGCTATTCTCGTGTATATCTTTGCTTGCTGCTGCTGCAGCCAACCTAAGCCTTCTTCAATAGACACAGGAGGCGAAGAAAACATATAACAACACCTCCCGCTGCTGCTGCTGCTGTTGCTGCTGCTGTTGCTGCTGCCTCCCCACCAACGCTTCAAGAAAGACCACGGGGAGGCTGTGCTGCCTGCTGCCTCTGCTGTTGTTGATGTTGCTGCTGATGTTGCTGCTGCTGTTGTTGCTGCTGTTGCTGCTGTGGTTGTTGCTCTTGCTGCTGGTGTTGCTGCCGTTGGTGCTGTTGCTGTTGTTGCTGCTGCTGCCGCTGGTGCTGGTGCTGCTAGTGCTCCCGCTTCTGTTGCTGGGGGTCTTACTGCTGCTGCTGCTGAAGGTTCAGCAGCAGCTGCTGCAGCAGCAGCTGCTGCAGCTGTGGGGGGCTGCTGCTGCTGCTGCATGTGGTTGTTCGTTGTCTTCTGTGTTTAAAATGCAATTTTAAGTTTAAATATATTCAAAGAGGTAAATAAAAGTCAAATAGAAGACAACAACAGCAACAGCAGCAGCAGCAGCAGCAAGAGCAGCAGAAGGAGCAGCAGCAGCTGCAGCAGCAACGCAACATATAAAATTATTCTTTTATTTGTTTTGTTTGTCGAATTATTTTCTTTTTACTTTGCTTAATATATTAAATATATTAAAATAAAAAAATATATATTTATTTTTACTATGAAAGTGTTTACTTCATTATCCTCGTTGCGGTGTACAGGCAGCTACAGGCTTTTATAATTAAATAAATATTTTTTATTTATTTGCTTTAAATATGGTTCAAATAAATATTTTAAATAAATATTTTTGTATTTTTAATATTTTATTTATTTATTTTGTTTTATTTTATTCTTTTCCTTCGCTTTAAAACCCTCAGCCTCACTGCTGTTTATTATTTATTTATTGTCTCAGTCATTGTCTTAGAAATAACATAATAATAATAATATAATTATAATAATAATAAATCAAATTAAATTAAATTAAGTTAAACTAAATTAAGAATTAAATTTATTTAATTTCATACATAAATATAAAGAATCCCCATACCCACTTCGGGTGTATAGTCAGCTGTTATTGCAGTTGTATTTGTTTATCTTTGAATTAATTAATTGTTTATTCATTTATATGAATATGATTATTTATATTTGTTATTCTATTTGTTTATTTATTTACTTATTTATTTCTTCTACAGCTCCTCTTTAGAGCAATGACATATATGCAGAGTCTAATAAACTCTTTTCTTTCTGTTGTTGTATCAAAAGATATTAATTAATCTTTTTGTTTCTGTTTATTTAAATATATTTATACATATATATACATATATAAATACAAATGTATATATATATTTATATATACATATATAAATACAAATGTATATACATGTATATATACACATATATAAATATATATGCATATGTATATATATATATATATATTTAAATAAAAAGAAGTAAAGAGATTAATTAATTAAATTTTTTGTTTTGTTTTCGGTTGGTTATTTACTTCTCTCTCCCTCTCTACGCTCTATATACAAAGTATATATAATTTATTAGTAAAATACACTTCATATATATACATATAATATATATACATATAATATATAATATATATTATATAATATATATATATATATATATATATTCAAATTATAT
>NW_013549434.1:0-10724 GCF_000499425.1 Eimeria acervulina | reverse complement strand
TGGGCGGGCGGGGCGCATGCATGTTGATTGGTTTGGGGCTGGATGCATGCATATCTTGTGGTGTCTTCTGCGTGTCTTTTATCTTTTTTGGTTTTATTTGGCGTCTCTTTTCTGCTGCATTTCGTGTTGGTTTGTTCGTCTTTATATTTTTTGTTGTATTCCTTTTGAGTGCCGTTGGGTGGCGCTGCTTCTTTTTTACTTGGAGGCTTCCTTCTTCCCATTCATTTGCTGCATGCATGCATGCATGCATGTTTTGTGTTTGCTCCTTTTTGCATGCGTTTGTGTATATATGTATTGTATATTAAGTTGGTTGCGTGGGCTAGGAGCGTGCGTGGACGGTTCAAGGGTTTAGGGTTTAGGGTTTAGGGTTTATGGGTGTAGCGTTAGGGTTATTTTATTATTCCCTAGTTCTTGCATTCATTTTGGGGCTTTGCTGTGCATACATACATGCATGCATGCATGCAGGAGTATGAAAAGAGGGGACAGCTGATGTCGTTGTTGCGACGTATTATGGATGGCTCGAAGATTTTAGTCTTCGCTGAGACCAAAAGAGGTTCGAGACATTTGCTGCTGCTGCTGCATGCGCTGCTGTTGCTGCTGCTGCTGCATGCGCTGCTGTTGCTGCTGCTGCTGCTGCATGCGCTCCTTGCGGAGAGCTGCTGGTGTTGCTGCTGCCTTGTTGCTGCTTTAATCCTCTCATCACGCTGTTTGCTGCTGTTTGTTGCTGCTTTTTGTGTTGTTTTAATTGCTTTGCTTGTTGATGGTGCTGCTATTCTTTCTTTTCTTCTTCTTAGTCTTCTTCTTCTTATTGTTTTGTATTCCTTGTTTCAATAAATTAATTAATTTTATTTATTTTATATTTATTTATTTGCAGGTGCTGATAACTTAACTCGCGACCTGCGAATGGAGGGCTGGCCTGCGCTGTCTCTGCACGGAGACAAAAAGCAAGAAGAAAGAACGTGGGTCTTAGACGAATTCAAACAAGGTAGAAACCCTATCATGGTAAGCTAACTCAATCTCGTTCTGCTGCTGCTGCTCGTTCTGCTGCTGCTGCTGCTGCTGTTCGTTCTGCTGCTGCTGTTGCTCGTTCTGCTGCTGCTGGTTTTGGTGTTCGTTCTGCTGCTGCTTGTGCTGCTGCAGCTGTTGGTTTTGCTGGTGCTGCTGCTCTTGCTACTGCTGCTGCTGCTTCTTGTTCTGCTGCTGCTGCTTAACTTGCTGCTGCTGCTGCTGCTGCTGTTGCTGCTGCTTTATATAGGTTGCGACGGACGTGGCTTCTCGCGGTTTGGACGTGAAAGACATTCGGCATGTTATTAATTTTGATATGCCAAATCAAATCGAAGACTACGTACACCGCATTGGTCGTACAGGAAGAGCTGGAGCAAAGGGTTAGTAGCCCTTCTTTGTTGTTTGTTGTCGCTTATTTTCTTGCTGTCTCTCTGTCTCTCTCTATCTCTATCTATCTCTCTCTATCTCTCTATCTATCTATCTATCTCTCTCTCTGCCTCTATCTCTCCGTCTCTTCGTCGCTCTCTGTGTCTCTTTGTTGCTCTGCATATATATATATATGAGGAGGATTTCTCTCGTTTCGATTTGTCGCCTGACCTGTTTATTCTATTGATTGGTTTGCTGCTGCTGTATCTGTTGCTGCTGCTGTATCTGCTGCTGCTGCTGTATCTGCTGCTGTTGGGTACAGGGAATGCTTACACATTCTTTACAACAGACAAGCAGCGTCTTGCGCGAGACTTGGTGAGAGTTTTAAAAGAAGCGAATCAAACTGTCCCGCCTGAATTAGAAGCCCTTGTGGGGTATGGAGGAGACAGTGGAGGTGGGGGTAGGTGGGGATCCAGGGGAGGAGGGCCCAGAGGAGGGGGCTTCAGGGGGGGCCCCTATTCGCGCCCTGGGGGCCCCAATGGCATGCCTTTAGGCCCTGCTCGCTTCTAATTGCATGCATGCATGCATCTATGCATGCATGCATGCATCTATGCATCCATGCATGCGTTTAACTCAGATGGGGGGCCTTTAGGGTGGGGGGCCCTATGCCCGCCTGGGGGGCCCCAAGGGGATTATGCCTTTAGGCCCTGCTCGCTTCTAAATGCATGCATGCATACATTAATGCACGCATGCATCCATTTATGCATGCACGGAGGAGATGCACTTGCATGCATAGAGATGCAGCGCCAGATGCTGCTGCTGAGAGAAAGCAATAATGCATGTTAACGGGCGCAGCAGAAAACGTTACCCTGCTGCTGCTGCAGCAATAGCAGCTACTGTTGCTGCTGCTGCAGTAATAACAGCGGCTGCTACTGCTGCAGCTGTAGCAGCTACTGTTGCTGCTGCTGCTACGCTACAGTAGTAGCGGCGACTGCTGCTGCTCCAGCAGTAGCAACTACTGCTGCAGTTGCTGCAGCAATAGCAGCGGCTGCTACTACTTCTGCTGCTGCTGCAGTTGCTGCAGCAATAGCAGCGGCTGCTACTACTTCTGCTGCTGCTGCTGCAGCACGAAGAGCAGCAAGGGGCGACGAAGTGTGTGCGTGTTTGATTGCATTTTGTAGTTATGTCGGGGGGTCTTGTGAGTTTTGTTTTACTTTAAGAAGAAGAAAGAAAAAAAACATATCTTTTTCTTGCTGTTGGGAATGGGGCTGTTACTCAGCTTCTAATGCTGGCTGCAGAGGGATCTCATCACCTGCTGCCTCACCAAACAACAACACCCTTGCATGCATGCACGCATGCATCCATGCATGCATGCATGCGGATATAATAAATGCATGCATGCATGCAGAAATCGATGCGTGGATGATTGCATGCGAAATGTGTGCAATGCATGCATGCATGAATACGTGTATGCTATGCATGCATGCATGCATGCAAACAGGGACGCGGGGGTGATGTTTGATTAAAGAAAGGGTATAAAGAAAGAAAGAGAGACAGCACTTATTATGTTGTCTCTCTTTTCTGCTCTCTTGCGGTGTTGCTGCGGAAGCCCCGCTTTAACAATTCATTATAAACGCCTTGTTGTTGTTTACAGTGGCTTTATTAATATCTTTATTGTTATTATTATCTTTGTTTTTATTACTATTGCTACTATTAATTATTATTATTATTATTATTATACTTAGTACGATTAGTCTTATTATTTATTATTTGCTGGTAGTATTATTCTTATCTTCGTTATTATTATTATTATTACTAGTATTAGTATTATTATTATTATTAGTAGTATTATTATTATTATTTATTATTATTATTTATTAGTAATGGTAGTAGTGGTGTTACTTCCGTTAGTATTATTATTTAAATAATAAATTAAAAGAAAATATGTTTTATTACAAATAGAAGTAGAAGAAAATATAAAAATACTATTAGCTTCTTATATCCAATAGAACAAGGATAACATTTGCTATTATTATTATTATTACTATAATAATTAATCTTTTTCTACTGTTTGTTATTGTATTACTATTACTAACTGCTAATATTACTCCTTCTTAGTATTATTACAAATTATTTTTACATTAAAACAGCTAAGTATGAAGTATAGACTCACAAAGAAAAAAGAAAAAATATATTTGTTGTTATTAACGAGACTTTACCTGCTGCTGCTGCTTTCTTATGCATTTGCTGCTTTACCTTCATATAGTTTGGGATTGATGGTTAGGGTTTAGGGTTTAGGGTTTAGGGTTTAGGGTTTGCTGTTGATTATAAATTTAAATATTTATTTGCTGTTGTTCTTCGTTTCTGCTTTAAAATAATATTTTTTATATTTATTTATTTGCTGTTTTATTAATAAAATGCTTCTTGTTATTATATGCTACTATATTATTAGTCGTACCTAATAACACGCACTAATAATATATATATTATATAAAATTAGTTAATTAATAATATTTTATTTATTTATAAATATAAACCAAGGAGAAACAAAATATAAACGGCTGAACGTTTTTCTTCTAATCCTTTACCAGTGTATATTCGTAGCATTAATTATTATTTTATATTTATTATTATTTTATATATATGTTATATATACAGTATATTATATATATAATATGTATGGATATCTTCCTGTCTATCTATCTCCTTATCTATTTATCTGTATAGTTTTATTTAATATATATAATATGAATGTATATCAATCCACCTATTCACCTGCTTTATCTATGTTAATATAATTGTATATATATAATGTAGATGCATATATATATATATATATATGTATATATGTATATATATATACACATAGACGCTCTAGATGAATATAAATAAAATATATATATAAATGAAAAAGAGAGGTTCAGCAGCAAAGAACGATTAAAATTTGTTGCCTTGCAGTGATAACGAAAAAGAAGGGTATGTATGCATGCATGCATGCATGCATGCATGCATCAACACCCCTTTTCCCTGTATTAGGGAAGGAAAATAAATATTTAATACTAAATATATTTAAATAATAAAAGGAGCTGCAAAACAATGCCTTAAGCATCTTCTATAATGTCCCCTGGGGTGTCTCTGTACACCCCGACAGGTGTGGGGTGTGGGGTGTGGGGTGTATATATACACCTCATTCGGTGAATATACACATCAAGCAGCAGATGTTTCTTGCTGCTATTATTCTTTAGCAAAGACAGCCCTATTTAAAGTAATAAGAATGCGTCTTCTACTGTATGTACATACACTGAGAGCAAATTAATTTTTATTATTATTACTATTATTGCAGAGAGAGCAGTACTTCTCTCTCTCTACAACACATACATCTCTATGTCTTTGTCTCTGCTGCAAGCAAACTCTGCTCTTGCTCCTCTCCTGTCTCCTTTCGTCTTTTCATTCACAGACAGGAGACAGACAGAACATCATACATAAAGAACATCATAAAGAAACCGTAACTGCATGAATAACAAACCCCTGCATGCTGCTGATCTAAACAACAGCAGCAAAATAGAGACATATTGCTGCAGCAACAGCAGCAGCAGCAGCTGCTGCTGCTGCTGCGACATACACCACTCCAACGCCGATGCTGATGGTGGGCTTCGCATCCTCAAGTGTACAGGCAAGGCAGTAGCAGCTGCTCCTGCTGCTGCTGCTCCTGCTGCTGCTGCTGCTGCAGCTAGAGCCTCCTTGGGTTATAAACAAACGGACGATAAGACACAGAGCGGAATAACACAAAAAAATAAAATTCAGGAGGACTCAGGAGACACCAAAACCCTCAACGCTGCCAGTGCGCTGTCTTGTCCTCCTGCAGCAGCAGCTGCTGCAGCTGCAGCAGCAGCAGCAGCAGCATTAATTGCGCAGGTGCCGTGGCTCCTGCATACCTAGAGAAACATTTAACTTCGGTCTAGGGAGAGGCCTGAAGCGAACCTCAACATGCTGATACGTCTTGTTTGCTGTTTTGCTGCTGTCTCCTTTGCTGCTGTCTCCTTTGCTGCTGTCTCTCCCTCTCCATTCCCTCTCACTTGATTTTATACTAATCCCTTCAGCTGCTGCTGCTGCTGCGGTTGCTGTTGCTGCTGCTGCTGCTGCTGCTGCGTCAGCAGGAACTACCGCCCCCTCAGCAGCAGCGCTGCTAATAGCTTGTTTGTCTCCACCCCGTAATAGATCTTCTTCTGTCTCCTCGTGTATATTTAAAGTAAACAAAGACGAAGAAAAATATGCATCTGCTGCTGCTGCTAAATAGCAGTGTCTTGGCAGCAAGATGCGGCACTCCGGTCCCAACGCTGCGGCTGCTGCTGGTGTTGTTGCTGCTGCTGCTGCTGCTGCTGCTGCTGCTGGGGTGTCTTCAGCAGCAGCAATAACTAACGCCTGTGCTGCAACATCAGCAAATACATTAACTCCCCCTAAATGCTCAACTGCTGCATGCACGCAGCAAGTAGTTCCGCTATAAGAAACAGAGACAGCTTCTGCAGTTAAGGTAGCGCCTCCGCACCCTTTGCCTATCTCTGTTTTTTCTTCCAGTGCTGCTACTGCTGCTGCTGCTGCTGCTGCTGCTGCTTCACCCGGATCTGTGTCCCCACCGCCGCCAGCTGCAGCTGCAGCAGCAGCAGGATGCGGGGTCGTCTCGAGCTCTACTGGTGGTGCTGCTGCACCTATGTGTTTCATAAGCAATGCATCTGCTAGATCTGCAGGAGGATGTCCAGCTGCTGCTGCTGCTGCTGCTGCCCCCTTTGCTGCTGCTAACAATTCTAACCCTCTTGATCTCTCTGCCTGCACAACAACTGCAACAGTACGCCTACGCCCAAACGAGCTCTTCTTCTCATATTCCCTCAGGTAACTTTTCCCGCTGCTGCTGCTGCTGCTGCTGCTGCTGCTGCTGCTGCTGCTCTTCACGTTGCTGCTGCTGTTGCTGTGGGTGCTGGAGCTGGTTCCCTTGGTGCTGCTGCTGGCGTTCTTGCTGTCTTTGCTCTTGCTGCTCTTTCCTTTGCTGCTGTTCCTGCTATTATTATTATTGTTGCTGCTGGAGTACTCTGCATGAGGAGCAGCAGCAGTATCAGCAGCAGCAGCAGGAGCAGTATCAGCAGCAGCAGCAACAGCTCCAGCAGCAGCTCCAGCAGCCGAAACATAGCAGAAGTCTGTAGGTAGATAAAGCACTTCCTCTATTTTCTCTTTCTTTCTTAACAACCCCCTAAACGGAGACGTTAAGACAGAAGGGTAGACAAAATAAGATAAGACAGCGCTCTGTCTATGCAGATCTACACGTACTGCTGCTGAGCCCGGCGCATATCTCCCTCTTATAAGACCTTCTTCTTGAGATCCTTGGATATCAATAATAAGCAAACACCTTTCTAAGTCCCATCGAGCTGTCTGCGCAGACAGCACACCTCTGCTGCTGCTGCTGCTGCTGCTGCTGCTGCGATGTCGCCGCCGCCGCCATTGCTGCAGCAAATATCGTAAAAGGTATAAACCCCCAGCAGCTGCAAGTACACCCGAAGCTGCAATTGCAGGCTTTGAAGTCAATGCGTGCTTCCACTTGTTCAGTCTGTCTTCTTCTTCATACACGTCCATGCCTGTTGCTGTTGCTGCTCCTGACCCTGCTATTGATGCTGCTGATAATGCTGACTTTACTGTTGTTGGAGACCCAGGGAACAGAGGAGACTCAAAGCCGTCTGTTGCTGTGAAGAAGAGACAGACACACAAACAACAACAAGCAGTAGATAATATGCATATACATACATAAATATATATATATATATTATACATAAATATATATATATCATACATAAATATATATATATATCAGAAGGAAAATAAAAATAAACAAAAAGGAGACGGTTAAGGGATAACGACAAAGAGGAGACAGAAACCAACAAACAGCACAAGCAGCAACAACAGCAACAGCAACAGCAACAGCAGCAGCAGCAGCAGTACCAGCAACAGCACCAGCACCAGCAACAGCATTAGCAACAGCAACAGCAGCAACAGCAACAGCATTAGCAACAGCAACAGCAGCAGCAGCAACAGCAAACGGAACCAGCAGCACCAGCAGCAGCAGCACCAGCAGCAGCAGCACCAGCAGCAGCAGCACCAGCAGCAGGAGTTGGTGGGCTTACTGAGTGAATTAGGTGAATCTGGGAGTCCGTCCGGCAAATCAAATCCTCTGAAAGAGGTCCCATCTAAAACTTTCTCCTTCATCCTCGCCCCCGCCATAACTTGAGAGAAGAGAAAGGCAGACGGCAGCAGCCCTACTGCTGCTTTTGCTGCAGCAGAAGTTCTCCTAGAGGGGCGACGCCGATGGGGTGTTTGTACAGGGTAGAGCAGAACTCCAGCAGAAGAAGAATGCGCACCTGCTGCTTCTGCTGCAGAAGACGATGAAGCAGCAGCACCAGCAGCAGCAGCAGGAGGCTCTAAAGAAACATCACCTCCTTCTGCTTCAAACAAACGCTGCTCTTCTTCTATAATCCGTCTAAACCTATCAGCAGGGCTTAAATCCTTCACCTTCACAACTTGGCTGTCTCCGGAGACACCCCAACTATCCCCAAGTAATGTTGAACTTGAATCTCCTAAAGTAGTTCCCACAACCATCTCCTCCAGCCGGGCGCGGGGAGACGGCGCTGCAACACGATCCCGCTCCAGACCCCACACCCCACAAACCCCCAAACACGAGGAGGAGGGGGGCCCCATATTGGGGGCCCCAAGGGGGCCCCCATATAAATTATACCCACGGTCTCCACCCCCAAGTAGCAGCAGCAACAGCAACACCAATAGCAGCAAATGATGCTGCTGCTGCTGCTGCCGCTGCTGCTGCTGAAGCCTCAGAGGCAACCCAATAGAAAAAAAAAGAAAGCAAAAATAATAAACGCTCGAAGAAAAACGCAACATCCTCTCCTGCTGCAGCTGCTGCAGCTGCTGCTGCTGCTGCTGCTGCTGCTGCTGCTGCTGGGAAGAAGATAGAGGGGAGCTGCAGCAGCAGAGAGTATAACAGATGAAGAGGAGAGAGATAAAAAGAGACAGAAGAAGACAGAAAGAGACAGAGAGCAGCGCCCTAGCAGGAACAGTAGAAGCAAGAAAAGCTACCAGCAAAAAGCAGCAGCTGCTGCAACAGTCAGCAGCAGCGGCAGCAGCAGCAGCAGCAGCAGCTGCTGCTGCTGCTGAGACAACACAAAAGTAAAGAGAAAAGCTCTCACCTCCTATATGCTGCTTCTCTTGAATAATTATATAAAAATCTTATGTTCGGTTAGACCCAGCCTATAAGAGAGACAGACAGGAAAGACGCAAGCAATAAGTGCATAGAAAGAACCTACAGGCGCAGCAGCAGCAGCAGCAGCAGCAGCAGCAGATCGATGGGCTCCTTACGAAATCCTGTCCGTGCTGTAGTGCATGCAGAGGGTATATACACACGACTTGCAACAGAAAGAAATAAAGAAGAAGATAAAAACAAGAAAAAGCAAATAAAACAAATAAATAGTCGAGGAGACTAATCTTTCTGCCGCTGTTGCTGCTGCTGCTGCTGCTGCTCCTGCTGCTGCTGCTGCTCCTGCTGCTGCTCGGTTTGCTGAGGCCCGCAGCTGATGTTGTTGCTTTTTCTTCTCTTTTCCTTCTTTTGCTTTTCTTTTAATATTTGTTAAATATATTATATAAATTATATATAATATAATTTCTTTCTCGAGAAAAAGCGGAGAAAAGCTTAGCTAGATTTGTTGTTTGCGGTGTATGTGCAGCTACACTAACTCCGTGCACTGTAAGATCCAATTGTTGCTTCTGCAGCTGCTGTTGTTGCTGCTGCTGTTGCTGCTGCTGCTTTTGATGTTGTTGCTGCTGCTGCTGTTACTGTGGGGAGAAGGTGTTTGCTGCTGGATGGGGCATACGCTGCTCCGGAGAACCGTGCCACAGTCTTTCTTTGCTGCTGCTGCCGTTGCTGCTGCTGCTGCTGCTGCTGCTACAGCAGCAACAACACAAGAAGTAGCAGCAGCAACAACAAAAGAAACAGCAGCTACAGCAAAAGAAGCAACAGCAACACCAGCAGAAGCAGCAACAGCAATAGCAAGCAACAGCAGCAGCAACAGCAACAGCACCAGTAGCAGTAGCAGCAGCAGCAAACCTTCAGCACCAACTATGGTAGCTTATACAGCAACTCAGCAGCTGCGGCAGCAGCTGCTGAGTTCCAGTACATCTGCTGCAGCTGCAGCTGCTGCTGCAGCTGCAGCAGATGCACTGGTGCAGCAGCAGCGCCTTTATATAAATCTATTTAATAAGTCAGCATTTAGGAAAGAGTATACACCGCAAACAAATAAAAAAATAATAGGAAGTATATACTGGCGCTCGATAGATATAAATAAAATAAATATAATAAAGTTTATGTTCAAATTGTAGTAATAATAATATATAATAACAAATGAGAATGATAAATAAGAGCAATAAAAATAATATTTATTAGTAATAACTAATTTAAAAAATAATAATAAAGAGTAATAGAAATATAATAATATTAATAGAAATAATAATTAAGACGAACGGTAATATAATAATAATATTCGTAATAATATAATAATAAGAGTAATAATATAAACAACAACAATATAAATAGCAATAGAAATACTATAAATAATAATAATAATAATAATAATAAAGACAGCAGCAGCAGTCTCTGTTGTCTCCTCAACGCTGCAGAAGGCAAACCCTAAACCCTAAACCCTTAAAACGAGCGCTGAACCTAAACCCTAAACCCTAGGAAGCTTTTGTTTGGGGTCTTGTCTCCTTTAAGGAGACAAAGCACCCCAGCCATTACCCCTGTAAGGGTTTAGGGTTTAGGGTTTAGGGTTTACAGTTTTTTCTCCTTCACGGAGACAAAGTTGTGAGGGTTTGAATGAAGAAAAAAAAAAGAAGAGCTACACTCTTCTGTTGCTAATTATCTTCTGTATATCTTTGTATCTTTATTTATATTTTTATCTATTTGTTATTTGCTATTTATTTATTTAATTATGTCTTTCTATTTATATCCATATAGCTATTAGCACATCTTTATATATACAGCGTAATGCCTATGCATACCTTGCATAAATATATATATATATATATATGTACATATATTATGTATATATATTTATATTTATATATATACTTAAATTTATATATTTATATATCTATAAACATATTTATATTTATAGATAGATATGCATATTCATACCTACAAGGAAATCTGCATGCAATATATTATGTGTAATCTTTTTATCATTAACATATATATATAGATATACATATATATATATACATATAAATATCTATATATATATATATAT
>NW_013549435.1:0-9409 GCF_000499425.1 Eimeria acervulina | reverse complement strand
CCCCCCCGCCAACCTTGAGGGCCCACCTAGGGGCCCCTCACTACCTGGGATGCCCCCCATAGGGGCCTGGGGGGCCGGCCCAGAGGGGCCCCTCACAACCCGGTTCTCCAACACACCTGGGGCCCCTGGGGGGCCCCTGGGGGCCCCCTACGGGGGACCCATCTAGGCGCCCTCTGGAGGGCCCCTCAACCCCTTGCTTTGGGAGGCCCTCCGAGGAAGGAACCTGATGGGGGCCCCTGCGGGGGCCCCCGAGGGGGGCCCCTCCCTCTCGGGTTAATATAGGGCCCTGGGGCTAGCTAGGAGAATGATTTCGATAGCTGTTCATTGAAGAGGAATACCCGCAGCTAGCCATGGCTTGCTGCAGCTTCGGTACCTGAGCGAGCGAAGTGGCTAGCTGGGCCCCATCGCATAGCTAGCTGGCTAGCTGGCTAGCTGCCCGTCGGTAGTTAGGTGGCTAGCTGCATCCTAATGTCGGGTAGTTGAGGCATTTGCTCTCTCCTGCTGGGCTGCAGCATCTCTCTACACTTCCTAGCTAGCTAGCTAGCCAACTGGGTAGTTCTCTAGCTAGCCACCTGGGTACCTCTCTAATTAGCTAGCTAGCTAGCTAGCTAGCTAGCTAGCTAGCTAGTTAGTCCCTTATCTATCTAGCTCTTGTGTGTAGGTAGCTATGCAGCTAGCTGGCTAGCTAGCTCGAGGCCCTGCTAGCTGCAGCTAATAAGCAGCCATCAGCTGCGTGTATGATGACTCCTCTTGCCTCGTTGCAGCCCGGCGCTCTATCTCTCCAAACCCTAAACCCTAAACCCTAGACCACAGGATAAAGGGGACAGCAAAGGGTTCAGCTGTGGCTGTCTACCTGCTGCTGCTGAGGGTTTGCTGCTATGAAAACCCCCTTAAAGTCAGCAGCCCTTGAAGCCTTTTCTGCTGCTTCCTCTGCTGCTGCTGCTCTCAGAAGCGCGCTGTCTCCTGCTGCGAGCAGTTGCTGCTGCTGCAGCGTGAGGTGTACATACACCGGGGAGGCTTCGTGCAGGTCTTTGTGCTGCAGCAGCTGCTGCTCCGTCAGCAGCACTTGCTGCTGCTCCTGCTGCCAGGCAGCAAGAAGCCCCCAAGGGACCCTCAACAGCCCAAACTCAAGAGGAGACAGCCCCAGTTCCAGCAAAGAGATATGCATGCGCTGCAGCTGCTGCTGCGAGAAGCAAAGGCGCCTCTGTGGCCTCTGCAGCAGCAACACACACATACACGCACACAGGGTTTAGGGGTTGCTACCTTTGCTGCTGTTAGTGCTGCTGCTGCTGCTAGTGCTGCTGCTGCTGTTACCACTGCTGCTACAAGTCCTGCTGGTGTTCCTGCTGCTGCTATTGCTGCTGGTGCTAGTGCTGCTGCAGTAGCCCTTTCGGCGCTACGTCTGCTGTTGCTTCTGTTTCTGCTGCTGCTGCTGCTGTTGCTGCTGCTGGGGAGGAGACTGGTTTGTGCTTACGAGCATTTGCTGCTGCAGCGCAGCAAGCAGTTCAGGTGTACAGACACCCAAGCGAGAGACACACTGCCAGACTTTAACAACTGCATGCGCTGGCAGCTCTGAGGCCCTGAGGGCGAGATGTGCGTACACCAGAGACAAGCCCTGCATGCATGCAGCAGCAAACCCTTAGAGTCCCAGACACCTCAGCAGCAGCAGCAGCAGCAGCAGCAGCAGCGGAGTAGGAACAGCAGCAGCAGCAGCGGGAGAAGCAGCAGCAGCAGCAGCAGTCGGAGCAGCAACAACACCAACCGGTGTATCATCGTCGTGCCAAGGCATCAGCAAGGTGTGAAGCAGCAGCAGCAGGAAACGCAGCAAAAACAACAGCAGCAACAGAAGCAGCGCAAGAAGCAGCAGCAGCAGCAGCAGCAGCAACAGCAACAATTACCTTCCTATCAACAAAGGAGTTTGCTGCTGCACTTTCGAGGATCCACACCAAAGAATGCAGCAGGGGAGGAGGTGCCGCGTTTTTTGCTGTTGCTGCTGCTGCTGCGGTTGCTGCTGTTGTTGCTGCTGTTGTTGCTGCTGTTGTTGCTAATGCTGCTGCGTCTCCTCTCCTCTCTGCAGCAGCTTCCAGCTCTGCCTGCCCATCTGCAGCACCAGGGGACGCCGCCTCTTGCTGCTGCTGCTGCTGCTGTTGCTGCTGCTGCTGCTGCTGCAGCTGTGGCAGCGCAGCAAAGGCATAGGGCAGCAGAGCGGAAGCATTTAATTGAAGGCGTTTGAATGCCCTCAAAACAATCGCCAGCATGCATGCGGTGTAGCGCGCCTGATCTGCTGCAGCAGCAGGTGGAATTCCTGCTGCTGCTGCTGCTGCTGCTGCTTCTTCTTCTGCTGCTGGTGCTGCTGCTGCTGCTGCATCGCAGCAATAAGCTACGTGCTTAGGGACGTGAAACAGCAGAGGCCCGTAACGAAAGCCCACAGAAGCAAACGAGTTGAGGAGACAGCAAAGAGACAAAGGCTGCATCTCTGCTGCTAAGCTGCCGGCTCTCTCTGCTGCTGCCTCCAAGACTTTAAACAACTCTTCTTTAGTTAGGCCCTTCTCTTCTTCTCGCTGCTGCTGCTCCTGCTGCTGCTGCTGCTCCTGCTGCTCCTGCTGCTCCTGCTCCTGGTCCTGGTCCTGGTGCTGTTGCAGTTGCTGCTGTTGCTGCTGGCGGCGCTGCTGCTGCCGGCGTCGCTGCTGCTGCTGCTGCTGCTGCTGGCGGAAGTATTTGGTGAGGGCAGCAGCAACGAGACAGAGAGCATGCAGATCGAAGGTTTGCATGCGTTTTGCTGCTGCTGCTGCTGCTGCTTTGACGAAGGCAGGAGATGCTGCCTCAGCAGCAACAGCAGCATGCAGCAGCATTGCTAGATCTCTAGGTTGCATGCGTTGTTGCTGCTGGTGCTGCTGCGCGTATTTGTGCTTGTGCTTCTGCTGCTGCTGCTGCTGCTGCAGCAAGCGCTGCGCTGCAGCAGCAACCAGCTGCAGCACGAACTGATTGTTTACTCGCAGCCTATACAGCGCGTTTGCTGCTAAAGCGAGGCCCTTGGGGTTGAGGCCCCCAACTAAGCGGCAGAGAGCAGCAGAAAGAGCAGCAAGAAGCTTAGCATCTTGCAGCTGCAGCGCAGCCGCAGCATGAAGAGACATTACAAGCCCCCCAGGAGACAGCCTGTCTCTTCTTATTATTAATTCTTGTCTTAATACATTAAAAAGAGAAATAGGCATACACCCCAAACGAACAAGTGAAGAAAAAGTGTAGGCTACTTGGTTTGCTGTCATTGCTGCTGCATTACGTGCTGCTTGCTGCTGCAGCTGCTGCAGCAGCACGGGGTGTACACACAGCAGCTGCCCATACGCCTGAATAGCTCTGCAAACTGCAGCAGCAGATAGCTGCTGCAGCTGCGGCAGCAGTGCTGCTGCTGCTGCTTCAAGCAGCGGAGTATAGCGGAGACCTATACCCCCAAAGAGAGACAATAAAAGACATAAATCTTCACCAGGGATTGCTGCTGCAACAGCAGCAGCACGCCGAGCAAACGCAGCCCACAACGCCTTGTCTTGCTGCTTGTTCCTGCAGCAAAACAAGCCAGCAGCAGCAACAACAGCAACAGCAGCAATAGCAGCAGCAGCAGCAGCAGCAAGCAGCAAACAGAAAGAAGCATAAAAAGGGAGAGTCCCACAAACTGCTGAAGAGAGACACTGCAAGCGACGGAGACACTCAAATGCATGCAAACCGCAGCAGCAGCAGCAGCAGCAGCAATGCAAGCAGCAGCAGCAGCAACAACGGGAGATCACCGGCAACAACAAACGAATGGAGAAGCAGCAGCAGCAGCAACAGCAACAGCAACCGCACGGAGAGGCAGCGGCACCAGCACCAGAAGCAGCAGCAGCAGCAAAAGGCAGCAGCAGCAGCAGCAGCAAACGCATATTCGTAAAGTTGGGTTGAGCACCTTGCTGCTCGGATGATGCTGCGGGTAAGGACGAAGGGGGACATAGAAGCCACATACTCCCCAGCTGCTGCTGCTGCTGCTGCTGCTGCGTCATTCCCTGCTGCTCCCTCTGCTGCTGCTGCTGGCACAGTCAACGCCCCAGAAACAGCAGCAGCAGCAGCAGCAGCAGCAGGTGGGCCCTTTACTGTCTCCGTTTGCTTCTCAACAAATCGAATAGCAGAAGCGGTGCTGAGTTGCTGCCGGCTCTCAACTTGTAACAACTGCTGCAGCAGGGGCCCCCTAAGGGGCCCCCTGAGGGGCCCCTTGAGGGGCCCTAAGACGGGCCTGCCGTGGGGCCCCCAGTGGGGCCCCCTGTGGGGCCCCCCGAGGGGCCTTATGAGGGGCCCCCCGAGGGGCTCCAAGAGCGGCCCCACAAGGGGGCCCCCGGGGGCCCCCCTGGGGGCCCCCCTGGGTAGCAGGACCATGAGGTTGTAGCTTCTTGGGGGCCCCCCTGAGAGGAGAGTTAAAGGGGGCCCTAGGGTCTTGTGGGGAGGAAGGGGTACATGGGGGCCCTTATAAAAAAGATGCTCTGAGCTGCTGCTATAGAAGACAGACAATATCCAGCGACGCTGCTGCTGATGCTGCTGCTGCTGCTGTTGTTGTTGTTTGTGCTGCTGCTGCTGCTGCCAATGCAGCTTCTGCGGCTCTTAGGGCTCCTGCTGCTGCTGCTTTGCCTCTGTTGCTTCACCCTAGATGCAGAAGCATTAATACTTCTAAAGAAGAAGGGCCCCTCAATTCAGTGTACACCGTGGGGGGCCCCCCGGGGGCCCCTCTATACTTAATCCCGCATAGGGGGGCCCCTAGGGCCTCTAGAGATAATCCACGAGACACTATATTATTATACAGACGAACGCAGTTAAATATTAAATTAATTAAAAATAAAAAGCAGTTTATGCTTCATTATTGTAGCTGTTGCTGCTGCTGTTGTTTCTGCTGCTGCTGCTGCTGCTGCAGTTGCTGCTGCTGCTTACTGCAGCAGCAGCAGCAGCAACAGGGGCCCCAAGAGTGGGCCCCTTGGGTGGAGAAGGGCCTCATGCATGCTGAAGGTTTTGTTGTTTGATTTGTTGTTACAAGTATTTTGTTTGTTTTTTTTGTTTTTTCTTCTTATAAGTAAATATATAATAAACCCGCAGCCCCCCCTCTCTCTGCCTGGGTTTCTCTGTACAGGAGCTGCAGCAGCAGCTGCTACAGCAACACCAACAGCAGCAGCAGCAGCAACAGCAGCAGAAGCAGCAACAGCAACAGCCACATCAGGCGCAACAACAGCTACAACTGCAGCAACAGCAGCAGCAGCAGCAGCAGCAACAGCAGCAGCAGCAGCAGCAGCGTCAGCAGCAGCCTCAGCAGCATCAGCTGGTGGATACAGGAAGAAAAGTTTTTGTTTGTATTTTCTTTGCGTGTGTTTGTTTGAGCGTGAGTGGGTGACAATGAGCAGCAGCAGCAGCAGCAACAGCAGCAGCAGCAGCAGCAGCAGCGCGGGCGTGGTGAGTGGAGGCCCTAGCTACCTTCCTCTTGCTTTAGTAGATAAATGTGTGGGGTCTAGGGTCTGGGTTATAATGAAAGGAGACAAAGAATTAGTAGGGACTCTGAGGGGCTTCGACGACTACGTCAACATGGTGAGCTGCCTAGACACCCCAACTGCAGCAAACACCAAGCCTCTTTGCTGCACTCGCGTGGGGGGCCTCACACCTCTCAAAGGGGGCCCCTAAAGCCTCCTCTTGGGGCCCCTACACTACTCTATGGGGGCCCCTGAACAGCTGTCTAAGGGGGCCCCCAGGGAGAGCTGTAGGGGCCCCTATAGAGAAGTGTAGGGGCCCCTATAGAGATGTGCAGGGGCCCCTATAGAGAAGTATAGGGGCCCCTATAGAGATGTGCAGGGGCCCCTATAGAGACGTATAGGGGCCCCCAAGGTTGTAGCGGCCCCTGTATGTACTGGGGCCCCTATGAGGGCTACAGGGGCCCCCAGGAGAGGTGTAGGGGCCCCCATAGGGGGCGTTAAGGGCCCCTATCGAGCTAGCTAGCTAGCCATCTATCTATCTATATATCTATATATCTAGCTAGCTAGCTATCCATCTATTCATCTATCAATCTATCTATCTATCTAGCTAGCTAGCTAGATAGCCGTCTATCTATCTATCTATCTATCTATCTATCTGTCTGCCTAGCTAGCTAGTTAGCTGGCTATCTATCTATCTATCTGTCTGTCTGTCTAGCTAGCTGTCTAGCTAGCTAGCTAGCTAGCTAAGTAGGCGTGTATGTGTGCTTGGCATTGCTGCAGGTGCTGGACGACGTAACAGAGTTTTCGTTTACAGCTCAAGGCGTGAAGAAAACATATTTAGACACAATTCTATTAAACGGCAGCAATGTATGCATCTTAGTACCGGGAGGAAGCCCTGAAGAGGCCCCTAATGCTGCATCTGCTGCTGCAGCAACTGCAGCAGAGACTGCCAGGAGCTAAACACAACTTCTATACCCTCGCCTGCTTATTCATATTCTGCTGCTCCTCCTGCTCCTGCTGTTGCTGCTAGTAACTGCTGCTCCAGCAGCTCGAGCTGCAGCTACCCAACCGGTAGGGATACAACAGGAAGTCATGCAGCAGCAGCAGCAACGGCAGCAGCAGCAGCAGCAACAGCAACAGCAGCAGCAGCAACTGCAGCAACTGCAGCAGCAGCAACTGCAGCAACAGCAGCAGCAGCAACTGCAGCAGCAGCAGCAGCAGCAGCAGCAAACGACAAACTGCAGAGGTTGATGCGCTGCGCTTTTAGGGATTTTCTTTCTTTACCTCCAACAATTTGAATGTCTTTGTCTTTTCTGTCTTTGTTTGTTTATTTGTTTGTTTATTTGTTTATTTATTTGTTTATTTATTTGTTTTTGTCTCTCTTTCTTCTCTCTCAGTCTCCGTCTGTCTTTGTCTCCGTCTCCTCCTGTCTCTTTCTCTGCCTGTGTCTCCTCCTGTCTCTGTCTTTGTTTCTGTCTCCTTTTGTCTTTGTCTCTGTCTCCTTATGTCTTTGTCTCTGTCTCTGTCTCCTCTTGTCTTTGTCTCTGTCTCTGTCTCCTTCTGTCCTTGTCTTTGTCTTTGTTTGTTTGTTACCCTCGTTTGTTTGTCTTTCTCTCCTGTCTACAACTCATTAGTGATTTAGTATATTAATATATTAGTATATTAGTATATTAATATATTGACAAAGACAAAAGGAGACAGACAGAGACAAAACGAGACAGACAGAGATAAGGAGACAGACAGAGACAAGCGGGTAGAGAGACAGCCCCGTGCATGCAGCTAACAGATGATACTCTACCTTAGGTCCCCCCCTAGCTAGCTAGCTAATCAGCTATGTATCTAGCTAGCTAGCTAGCTAGCTGGCTAGCTAGCTAGGAGTTTGTTTCTGTTGCATAGTTTTCTAAACTGACGAATGTCAATAAATATCTGCTAGGTCCAGCGACACAAAAAAACAGACAGGCGATAGTCTAGTTGTGCAGACACTGCAGCTGCTGCTGCAGCAACTGCTGCTGCAGCAACTGCTGCAGCTGCTGCAGCTGCTGCAGCTGCTGCAAAAGCGCCAAAGCAATTGCGATCTCTTTGAGGTGCAGGAGAAGAACGGGGACGACACTGTCTCCTTTTTGTCTCTTGCAGCAGAAACAGTGCTACTTTGAACCTGTCTTAAACACTCTAGTGTTGTTGCTGCTGCTGCTGCTGCTGCTGCTGCAGCTGCAGCAGCAGCAGTACTTTCAGGTGTATGCACACACCCCCACATCAACACGTGTTGGATAGACCTGCTAATGGTGTGCCCTAATGGGCTGTTTCCAGCAGCAGCAACTGCTGCTGCTGCTGCTGCACCTGCTTCTGCTGCTGTATTTGCTGCTGCTGCTGCTGCTGCTGCTGCTGCACATGCTGCTGCTGCTTCACCTGTTACACCTGCTTCAGCATCCTTTCTGCTGCTGCTGCTGCAGCAAGTGCAGATACATCAGCAGCACCTCCGCCCCAGCCACCACTACCAGCATCATGATCATCATCATCATCAGCAGCAGCAGCAGCAGCAGCAGAAGGTGCATCAGGAGCAGCAGGATGAGGAGAATAGGGTTTATTTAGTAGCTCTAGCTTTCTTCGCTAGAGCATCCTGAACAACTCGAGTTGTAACAACGCCTTCACAGACATTATCTGTATCAATTCTAAAGCAAGTCTCACTAAACTCTATTTGCTCATCTTTAAAGCAAGTACCCATCTGAGGTGTATCTTGAGGTGTACACTCTGTTACTCTAAACTCTCCTTCACAAGGCTCCAGCACTGTCTCCTCAAGCACAACTTCGCAGTCTTCTAAGTCGTAGTAGGGGACAGTCGTACATTTCTGAGCACAAACAAACAAATATAAATAAATAAATATATAAATATATATATAAATATATATATATATATATTTATATTATATATTTAGTTATTTAATTTAGTTAGTTAGATTATTTATCTATTTATTTATTTATTTATTTAATTAGTTTATTTAATTAGTTGGTTATTTAGACAGCAGCAGCAGCAAGTGCAGCAGCAGAAGCGGGAAAAACAACAGCAGCTGCAACAGCCGCAACAGCAGCAACAGCAGCACCAGCAGCAACAGCATCGACAGCAATATCAGCAGCAACAGCAACGACAGCAATATCAGCAGCAACAGCATCAACAGCAGCAACAGCAGCAACAGCAGCAGCAACAGCAGCAGCAGCGACAGCAGCAACAGCAGCAGCAGCAGCAGCAATAGTGTTTAAGTTGTGCATTTTATATGATTGGTCAGGTGTACCTCTTCGAAGACAATTTGTTTGCAGGGGTACTGTACTTCTTCATCTTTAATCTCAGTGCAGATCTCCGTCGAAGGTATATCAACATCTTGACAAACTTGTTTCTTATATTTTCTTGTACAAGATACTTCTTGTGTTTCTTGAAGGTTAGCAACACAAGAAGCATCAACTAAGCCTTGTGTCTCTACACAAACTTCTTTAGCATATGTACTTGTGCACGGAAATGTATCTGTCTTTGTCTCATACTTAACACCTTTTTTAGTTACAGGTTTACTAACAGTCTCACAGACTGTCTCTTCAACAAAGTCCTCGCATTCTGTCTCTACTGTTCTTGTCGACGGCTTCTCACAAGTCTTTTCTTTTGTCTTTTCTATCATCTTACACTCTTCTTGAGACTCCATCTGCATGCAAGGCTGCTGCTTCATTACTGTTGCTTCTCGCTGACAAGTCCCCGGTACAGTTACCTAAAGAATAATAAATAAATAAATATATAAATAAATAAATATATAAATGAATATATAGATATGTAAATAAATAAATAAATAAATACATAAATAAGTAAATAAATAAATAGATAAATAAATAAATAAATTAATTAATTAATTAAATACATAACTAAATTAATAAAATAAATAAATAAATAAATAAATATGT
>NW_013549436.1:0-10653 GCF_000499425.1 Eimeria acervulina | reverse complement strand
TATATAATATATATTATATATATAATATATATAATATATAATATTATATATATATATATAAAGATTATTTAGGAGACAGTACCTGGGGCAGGTCGAACGTAAATTTGCCCTTCTCCACTTTCTTCAAAATGTCAAATTCATTCGCCCCGTTAAACGGCGGACAGCCTAAGCCAAACAAACAAATATGCTCAAACAGCTTCATTAGCTAGCTAGCTAGCTAGCTAGTTATAGCTAGCTAGTTATAGCTAGCTAGCTATGGATAGATAGCTAAATATGTAATTGTAACAAACAAACAACACAATTGAGCCATCATTATTGCGCAGCAGCAGCAGCAGCAGCAGCGGCAGCAGTAGCACAGGCCCTGCAGCAGCAACACCTACAGCAGCCCCTGCAGCAGCAGCAGCAGCAGCAGCAGCAGCGTGTTACCTGATAGAAGGATGTAGAGGATGACTCCAGTTGACCACACATCGCACTTCTCGTCGTACGTCCCGTGCAGCACCTCGGGGGCGATGTAGTATGCCCTGCAGCAGCAGGAGCAGCAGAAGCAGCAGAATCAGCGTGAACACTTGCTGTTGACTGTAGTCATTGGGAGAGATAGCAACACTCGAAAACTCTGCTGCTGCTGCAGCAACAGCACCGTATACATCGGCAACATCAACAAGCAGGCTTGCAACAGCAACAGCAGCAGCAGGAAGAGCAGCCATGAGCAGCAGCAGCAGCCGCCCACGCAGCAGCAGCAGCAGCAGCAGCAGCAGCAGCAATAAGGTGATGCAGCAACGTACGTGCCGATTTTATCTTTCATCTTCTTGGTTGGTTCGAAGTGGGTAGAGAGGCCGAAGTCGATGATTCTGATGTTTGCGTCTTTTCTTTTATTTTCAAGCAGCAGATTCTCTGGCTTTAAATCCCTATGAACAACTTTATTCTTGTGCATGTATGTTATCCCTGATAACACTTGACGAATTATACGCGCCGCATCCACCTCGCTGCACACACATACACAAACCCTAAACCCTAAACCCTAAACACTAAACCCTAAACCCTAAACACTAAACATCAAACCCTAAACCATAAACCGTAGAAGGGTTTAAACGTGTTTAATAGGGTTTATCTGATTATTGCATGTTTTTAAAGGGGTTTAAATGCCTCAAGAAAAGACAGAAAACAGCAAGAGAGTTAGTTCTTGAGGTTGCATGAAGGGTTTACGAGAGCTTATATAAATTAAAAGGGTTAAGGTGAAGTAGAAGGGATAATATGAAATAAAAGGGGCAGTATAAATTAAAAGAGTTCAAAGAAAATCAGATAAAGACTGAATGAAAAGAAGAATTGCTTTAACACGAATTTAATAAGACGGGGTGTATATGTAGGTGTGTTTATTATAGTGTGAAAGTAGAGAAAAAATTAAAGTAAAATGTTTAAAAACGGCTTGACGTAGTTCGTTAGACAGATAATTTAAAGGGGTAAAAGAGTTTAAATAAATAAATAAATAAATAAACAAAATAAAATAAATAGATAAAATGAAGTCCTCACCTGAATCTCTTTCTACTAATAATCTCGTCAAAGAGCTCCCCTCCAGTGTATACTTCCGTAACTAAATAAAAATAACCTTTATCTTCAAAGAATTCGTACAACTTCATTATATTTGGATGGTCTAACTTCTTTAACAACTCGACTTCTTTCAACAGCAGCTCTCTGTCTGTCTTCTGCTTTACCTGACGCTTTGATATTACCTTCACCGCATACTCCTATAAACAACAATCATAATAATTACAATAATCATATAATTATATAATTATATAATACATGCATGCATGCATGCATTGTACAAAGTTTGTTTGATTTCACTCAGAGGTTTTATTATTATAGACATCTACTGTACAATATTCTATATATATATATATAATATAGATATGAGCATTATATATATACATATATATATACATATATATATATATATACATAAACAAATATATATATATATATATTATTTTTCGTATTATTTTCTCTCGCTTTGTTTTTCTTTGCCTTTCACTTTCATTTTAAAAGTACGACTGCCTGGCAGTGTATACATTTACTCTGCACATTAAATTAATTAATTAATTTAATTAATTAATTGAAGTAATTAAATGAATTGTTATTTAATCAAAGACCCCTCACTTGTCCTGTAACTTTATCTTTACACAATATCACCTCCCCGAAACTCCCTTTGCCCAGCACTCGCTGACCCTTATACCTGCAAACAAATAAAAATAAATTAATTAAATTAATTAAATAAATTAAATAAATTAAATAAACTAAATAAACGAAATAAATCAAATAATATAAATAATATTAATAAAATAATGTATCAATAATATACATACCTATATATATATATGTATATATATAATATATATATATATTATATGCATTTATGAATGCATGCATATTTAGGTATTCAAGTGTATATGTATAATATATAAAATATATATATATATATAAACGAAACAAATAAAACAAAAAAAAGACAAACAAATAGTCATCAGGTAAACAAAAAACGAACAAACAAACAAATTGATTATGAAGAGACAGACAAAGACATCAAGAAAGACAGAAATTCAACAACTCAAGCAGCAGCAGCAGCAGCAGCAGCAGCAACAGCAGCAGCCGCAGCAACGGCAGCATCAATAGCACCAACAGCTGCAGCAGCAACAGCTGCAGCAAACTAAGAGCGACAACCACTAGAAGGCTCAGCTGCTTTATGCACACATAATAACAGAAATGAAAACGAAAGTCAGTGCAGCAGAAAGACAGACAATAAAAAATACAAACAGCTGCTGGGCGTGCATACACCCTAAGGTGGTGAGGCTCAGCAAAATAATATTATTATAATAAAGGTAGCAGCAAAGCAAAACAAAAATATAAAAAAGAAGACAAGGAAAGAAAGGAAAAAGACAAAGAAAGACAATAAAGCAGCAGCAGCAGCAGCAGCAAAACCACCTGCAGATACACCGGGTGTATCTGCAGGTCCGTTGCAGCAACAAATAACTGGCAGTAATAATGAAGAAACAAACAAAGAAAGACACTAGCAGCAATTAGCAGCAGCAGCACACAGCAGCAGCAGCAGGTAGTAGCAGCAGCAGGTAGCAGCAGCAGCAGCAGCAGCAGGTAGCAGCAGCAGCAGCAGATAGCAGCGGCAGCAGCAGATAGCGGCAACAGCAGACAGCAGCAATCCGCAGCTCGTTGCTGCTACGTGAGACAAGGCCCAGAGGCAAAGAAAAGACAATGAAGGAGGAGTCAAGAGACACGAAACAGACAAATAAATAAAAATAAATAATAAATATAAATAATAAATAATAAAACGCACCTATCGCTGAAGGCAGCAGTGGAGTGCTGCACAAACATCCCTGGGGTTGCTGCCAGCTTGTCGCTTGACGAAGATGCTGCAGCAACAAACAAACAAACGCTAATGCTGCTGCTGCTGCTGCTGTTGCTCTTGCTGTTGCTGCTGTAGGTCACAGACAACACGCCAAAGCCATCCTTATATAAGCAGCAGCAACAAGCAGCAGTTGCTGCTGCTCTCAGTGCTGCTCTGCTGTGTTCAATGCCCCTTCCGGTCGCAGCAGCCCCTGCTGCAACAGCTGCTTTAGATGCTGCTGCTATTGCTGCAGCAGCAGCAACAACAACAGCTGCAGCAGCAGCAGCTGCTGCCTGTGCTGTTGACCGAAAGCATTCGACTCAACGCGTCAGCAGCAGCCGCACCCGCAGAAGCGTTAGCAGCAGCCGCACCACCTGCTGCATCAACAGCAACAGCAACAGCAGCAGCAGCAGCAGCAGCTGCTGCTGCTGCTGCTGCTCCCACTGCTGCCAGCTGCAGCATCGACTCATCCGGCTCCCCCCAGCCACCCATGGGCTGGTGGCGTCGAAGTAAGAGAAATGCAGAGATCCCCAAAGAAGTGCAGCAGCAGCAAGAGCAGCAGCAGCAGCAAGAGCAGCAGCAGCAGCAGCAGCAGCAAAGAGGCTAAGACCATCGTACCTGGACGCTGTGGCTGCCTGGGGCGGCTCTCGCCAGAGAGAGAGGAGCCTTGCTGCCCCATCTTGACGAAGCAGTTGCTGCTGCAGCAGAGTTTATTTTAATCCTCAAAGAAGAAGGAAGTCGTAAATATTCAAAAGCCGCAGCTTCGCAGCAGCTGAAGCAGCAGCAGCAGCAGCAGCAGCAGCAGCAGCAACACGCACAAGTGAAGAAAAGAAGACCCTACCTAAAAGAAACAGAAGCAGTATATATAAATAAATATATAAAAGCAGGAAATAGAATCTACAATAATTGCTGCTACATGAATGAAGATGCATACAGCAGCAACAACAACCCCTAAGCTGCACACCCAGCACGAACCACTTTGGTCCTGGCTGCTGCTGCTGCTGCTGTTGCTGCTGCTGCTGCTGCTGCTACTACTGCTGCTACTGCTGCTGCTACCTACCTGCCCTGTTGCTGCTGCTGCAGCTGCTGATTTTAATGACAAGCCTCGGCTTTAATAAATACCGATCAAAGAAAATAAAGCATAACCAGACAATTTGCCCGCAGACGCCTTTGCTGCTGCTGCTGGCAGTTGCAGCAGCTGCTGCTGCTGCAGCAGATGCAGCAGCAGCAGCGGCGAGCCCAGCTGTAGCAACGCCAACAGCAACAGCAGCACTAGACGCCTCCGCTCCCGAAATAGCTGCTGTAAATAAAAGCAGCATATTTTTTTAATAAATAAAAAGCCTTCTCAATTTAAAGCTTCTACGTCCGCACCTTCCTGTTGCTGCTGCTGCTGCTGCTGCTGCTGCTGTTGCTGCTGCTGCTTGGGGGCTTGGGTGGGCTGCTCGCTTTGCAAGTCTGTTGAAACCTCAAATGTGTATTTATCTGTTAGTGTTTATCTCAAGGAGCTCTATATTGCTGCTGTTTAGGGAGGCGTTGCTGCTGCTACTGCTGCTGCCGTTGCTGCTGTTGCTGCTGCTGTTGCTGTTACTTGACGGACATTGCATGTCAGCAGCAAACCTGTGGCCTTGCTGTTGCTGCTGCTGCTGCTGCTGCAGGAAGCTGCACCCCACACAGCTTTCTGCATGCATTCAGAAACCCTTCTTTGCCTTCTTAGAGGGGGGCCGGGGGCTGGGATCGTCCGATCCCACGCGCGGGATCGTCGATCCCAGTGGGGTCCGGTCCTCATAACAATCAGGGAGCGCAGCTGCAGCAGCTGCTGCTCTCAAAGCATGCATGCGTGCATGCATGCACGCAGCTATCTAAGGCCTACTGAGGTGTCTGTACACCTCAAAGAAAGCCCGGGCCTCAAAGGAGGCAAACATCGCCCCGCCCCTCCTAAGGACCTCCTCCACTGAAGCTGCTGCTTCATGCTACTGCAGCCATGCTGCTGCTGCAGCGGTGCTGCCCTGCGCTACGATGCTGCTGCAGTGCTGCTGCAACGGCGTCAGCTTGTTGCTGCTGCTGCAGCGGGGCGTGTGCTGCAGCGGCGACTCCTGGCTTGTCTCTGCTGCAGAGTTGCTGCAGCTTCTGTTCTATTTCTTCTGTTCATTGTTTTGTTCAGTCAAGCAAAGAGGGGCATCCGACAGCTAGCTAGCTAGCTAGACAGCTAGCTAGCTAGCTAGCCAGTCACCTAGCTAGCTAGCTAGCCAGTTACCTAGATAGCTAGATAGCCAGCTAGCTAGCCAGACAGCAAACTAGTTAGGTAGCTAGCTAGCCAGCTAGTTTGCTGTTAGCTAGCTAGCTAGCTATCCAGACAGCTGGGACCCCTCTCTAGTGCGTGGTAGCCGCATGCAGCCACAGCTAGCTGTTTCTAGCTGTACGTGCTGCAGCAGCACAAGGTCTGGCCGCGTATTGCTGCTTCCGTGCAGTGTCTCTGTTTGTCTCCGTCTGTCAATCTGTCTGTCTCTCTCTCTCTCTATCTGCCTCTTTCCTTCTGTCTCTGTCTCTGCATCTACATATATATATATATATATATAGAGAGAGAGAGAGAGAGAGAGAGAGACAGACAGACAGACTGACAGACAGAGACAGAGACAGAGAGACAGAGAGTAAGAGAGAGACAGATTACATATACAAATATAAATATAAGCATAAATAAATATAAATATATATAAATATAAATATAAATATATAAATATATATATATATATATTTATGTTTCTCTTGTCTCCTTCACTTTAATAATTTCGGTGTACTGGCGTTTGTATTTAAATACAAATAAAGACAGCCGTTTACTGTACAGAGATGCCGATACACCTCAGCAGCAGCCTGCTGCAGCACGAGCTGCAGGCAGCAGCAAAGCAGCAGGGCCTTCTTCTTCCACCCCCCAAAGCAACTACTAAAGGAGACAGAGAAGGAGACAGTCTCAGCTGCAGCAGCCAACCACCTGCTGTCAAATGCACGGTTTGCTGCTGTTGCTGCTGCTGCTGCTGCTGCTGCTGCTGCTGCCCATGCGTCGCTGCTTCTGTCTCCTGTTCTCAGCAACACAGCTCTAGGGGAAGCTCGCAGCAGGGAGCTGCAGCAGCAGCAGCAGCAGCAGCAGCAGCAGATGGGGATATTTGCTGCCGCTGCTTCCCTAAGGGCCCCCACCGCCCCTCCAAGGGACTTCCTTTGAAGTGCCGACATCCGGAAGGAAGCGTGCTGCTGCTGCTGCTGCTGCAGGTGCTGCTGCTACTGCTGCGGGTGCTGCTGCTGCTGCTGCTGCTGCTGCTGCTGCTGCTGCTGCCGGTGCTGCTGCTGCAGCAAATCCCCCAGAAGGCCTCACCGCAATCCCAGGGGCACCGCGGCCCAACTGTGCAGCGCCAGCAGCTGCTGCTAGAGGGACAGCAGTAGCAGCAGCAGCAGGAGCAGCAGCATGAAGACCCGCCAGCGTCCCTCGTGGTGGTGGTGCTGCTGCTCCCGTTGCTGTTGCTGCTGCTCCTGCTGTCGCTGTTCGCGCTGCTGCTGCTGGTGCTGCTGCTGCTGGTGCTGCTGCAGAAGGTCGCCGTGTGGCTGCTGCCTCACCCGAATGTACGGCAGTCGCTGAGAGTGTTCTCTGTGGAGTTGCTGCTGCTGCTGGTGTTGTGGCTGCAACAGCAGGTGCTGCTGCTGCTGCTCCTGCTGCTGCTTGAGGAGCTGCAGCAAGAGAGGCACTCGCTGCCCTATATCCAGCACGGGAAGCTGCAGCTGTGAGAGACGCCGCTGCAGTCGGTGTTGCTGCAGCTGCTGGGGTTCTTACTGCAGCAGCAGCTGCTGATGCTGCTGCTGCGGGAGTTGCTGCTGCTGCTGCTCTGAACTGGCCGTTGGCACTCCTGTTGCTGCTGATGCCTCGAGGCGATGCAGCAGCAGCAACAGCAGCAGCAGCAGCTGCAACAGCAGCACCGCGCTGGCTTCCAGCAGCGCAGGGGCTCGCAGACCTTTCTCTTTGCAGGGATCCACGGCTGCTTTGCTGCTGCTGCTGTTGCTGCTGCTGTTGCAGCTGCTGCTGCGAAGGCGAACGGCCCGCTGCTGCAGTCTCCCCATCCAGCAGCAGCGACACCTCCGTCAGATGACCTCGTATTCCACTCAATGCGCCGCCGCCTGCAGCAACGCAGCAGCAGCAGCAGCAGCAACAGCAGCAGCAGCAGCAGCAGCGCACACCATAAGTGCGGGCAGTAGCTACTAGAGATAGCAGCAGCAGCAAAGCGCAGCAACTGCAAACAAAGAACAGCTGCAGACGCTGTACCTCCCAGCAGCAACCCCCCCAGAAGCAGCATGGTCACCAGCAGCAACAGCAGCAGCAACAGCAGCAGCAGCAGCAGACCGTCATCTCCGTAGTTTCTTGTGGTGTAGTAAACGACAAGAGACTCTGTGGGGTAAGCCAAAGACAGAGGGTGGAGAGCAGCAAGAGTTATGTTAGGAGAGAAGGGCAAGCGATGCTCCTTCGTATACAGCCGCAGCTCCCCAATCTGCTGCTGCTGCTGCTGCTGCTGCTGCTGGCGGTTGAGGCGAGCTGCGATGAAGCGGCAGAGCTGCAGCACCGTGCTGCTGCCGTCTGTGCACAATTTGTTTTGCTGCAGGAGCGGAAGCTGAGGCAGCAGCGGGTCGGGGATGAGTTCAAACCGTAGGCGCACTGCTGCTGCTGCTGCTGCTGCAGTGTCTCCCTCTGCTGCTGCTGCTGCTGCTGCTGTTATAGCACTTTGCTGCCTCCGCAGCAACACAGACAGCTCCCGTCGCAGCCGCTTCCTCTCTAGAGGAGGCAGCACAGCTTGCATAGCCATGGTGAGGTACTTGCAGTTGCCTGCTGCTGCTGCTGCTGCTGCTGCAGCTGCTGCTGTTGCTTCCGCTGCTGTACCAGGCGCCTTCCCCTGCTGCTGCTGCCGCTGCATCGGCTGCCCCGAAGCATCGATATAGGGGGGTGGTGTGGGGGGTCGCAGCAGCAGCTTTGAGTACACAGGACTGCTGCTGCTGCTGCTGCTGCTGATGCTGGTGACGCTGCTGCTACTACTACTGCTGCTGCTGCTGCTGGTAGGCGTCCCTATAACCTTCTTTAGTGGTTGCTGCTGCAATTCAGTAAAGCCATCTACAAGGCTGCGTTTGCAGTTAAGAGAAGCATCTGTTGCTGCTGCTTGCATCTGCGGATTTGCTGCAATTCCCGCTGCTGCGGCGGCAGCAGCAGCAGCTGCTGCTGCTGCTGCATGTTCTGCTGCAGCACCCTGATTTGAATGAAGCCTCTGGTTTGCTCTTGCTAGCAGCAAGTTGTGCTGCTCTTCAAAAGATTTAAGTGAGGGGAACAGCTTCTCTATCACCCGATCCAGCGCTGCGTTTGGGCGCAGACTCCGACGAGAAGCAACGTGAGAACGACACTGCAGCAGCAACAGCAGCAGCAGCAGCAGCAGCAGCAGCAGCACAAGCAGAAGCAGTATAAGCAGCAGCAAAAGCAGCACAAGCACGAACAGCAGCAGCTGAGGAAGGAAGACGGAGAGAGGAGAAGGCGGGACCCCAACGCCTAAACCCTAAACCCTAAACCCTAAACCATAACCCCTAAACCCTAAACCCTAAACCCTAAACCCTAGACCCTTTCTCCTCTACCCCACAAGCCGTATAAACCCTAAACCCTAAACCCTAAACCCTCTCTCGTCTACCCGACAAGCCCTAAACCCTAGAAATCCCTATCCCCTAAACCCTACCCCCTAAACCCTATCCCCTAAACGCTAAACCCTAAACCCTAAACCCTAAACCCTAAACCCTAAAGCCTAGTTGAGGTGTATGTATACCTGGGGGCATTCTCTGATGCCGATTCGAACGCATTTTTCAATGCACTCTGCGCAAAATCTGTGTAGGCAGTTTTTAACGACTAAAGTTTGTTTAATAATAGACATGCAGATAGAGCAGCACAAGTCTTCTCTTAAACGAACGCCGTTAAAGGTCCTCCGCTGCTGCAGCAGCTCCGCAGACACCCGACGCGCTCCTGCTGCTGCTTGCAGCAAAGATATTGAACTCGGAAGCCGCTGCTGCAGCAAACGATAATATATCCAATCCCGACCCCACAGGGTACCGTGCTCCTTATCATATGCTAGCCACTGTCTTGAACGCTCACTCAACCTGCTGCTGCTGCTGCTGCTAGGGGTGCTGCTGCTGATAGGGGTGCTGCTGCTAGGGGTGCTGCTGCTGATAGGGGTGCTGCTGCTGATCGAGGTGCTGCTGCTGCTAGACGTGCTGCTGCTGCTGCTGCTGTTGGCGGTGCTGCGGCTGCTGCGGCTGCTGCTGCTGGTGCCACTAGTGCTGCTGCGGCTGCTGCTGCGGCTGCTGCTGCCACTGCTGCTATTAGTATAAAAATTGCTGCTGCTGCGGCTTGTGCGGCTGCTCGCAGCAACCGCAGGTCGGGAAGACGTAGCAGCGCTTGCTGCTGCTGCTGTTGTTGCTGCTCCTGCTGCTGCTGTTGCTGCAGCTGTACGAGCCTTGGATGCTGCCACACCAGGCTCAGGCTTTCCGCTGCAGCTGCTGCTGTTGCTGCTGCTGCTTCCTTTGTTGCTGCTGCTGCCCTGACTTGCCCCTGAGAGAGGTGCGCCTGCTGCAACGCCAGCCGAACCAACAGAAGCAGCACCAGGAGTTGCTGCTGCTGCTGCTGCTGCTGGCTGCCGCTGGGAGCTCCGAACACCGATGGCTGCAGCACCTGCCTCCTGAAGTTGCTGTTGCTGCAGCTCCTGTTTGTGTGTCCCCTGCTGCTGCTGCTGGTGCTGCAGGGGCTGCTGGCGCTTCACTTGCTCCTGCTGCAGTGAATGCTGCTGCAGTGGCTGCTGCTGCAGTTGCTGCTGCGGCAGTTGCTGCTTCTGCAATGGCTGTTGCTGCTGCCGTGGATGCTGTTGCAGTGGTTGTTGCTGCAGCTGTTGCAGTGGCTGCTGCAGCTGCTGCAGTGGCTGCTGCTGCAATCGCTGCTGCGGCAGCGGCTGCTGCTGTACTGGCTGCTGTTGCAGCGGCTGCTGCTGCTTCTGTGGCTGCTGCAGTGGCTGCTGCTGCTGTGGCTGCTGTTGCTGCTGTTGCAGTGGCTTCTGCTGCTGCTGCTGCAGGAGCTGCTGCTGCTGTTGCAGTGGCTGCTGCTGCTGCAGTGGCTGCTGCAGTGGCTTCTGCTGCTGCTGCTGTTGCAGTGGCTTCTGCTGCTGCTGCTGCTGCAGTGGCTGCTGCAGTGGCTTCTGCTGCTG
>NW_013549437.1:0-2500 GCF_000499425.1 Eimeria acervulina | reverse complement strand
TAGGGTTTATTGTTTAGGGTTCAGGGTTTACGCTTAAGGGTTTACGGTTTAGGGTTTAGGGTTTGGGGTGTACGTACACGTTGAAAGGCCGCGAGCAGCACTGCTTGCGAGATATGCCCATCTTCAGTTTTTAGCGCGTTAATGAGGGGCCCCACACCTCCTGCAGCGCCACCCTCTTCTTGTTATAAACCCTAAACCCTAAACCCTAAACCCTAAACCCTAAACCCTAGAACGGACCTGGAATAGCTTGAAGGGCTTTCTGCAGCCCTTCGCCGCGAGCAGCTCCCCGATCTGCTGCACACACATAAATTGGGGCTGTACGAATTCATGCATGCATGCATGCATGCATGCATGCAGTGCGTGCAATGGTGTATGCATGCATGCATGCAGTGCATGCAGTGCATGCAAGAGCGCATGCTTGCATCCAGCGGTTAGTAGAGAAGGGAATACATGCACGCATGCAGCCAGCAGTAGAGTGCATGCATGCATGCATGCATGCATGCATGCCTTTTGCATGTGCATGTGCATGCATGCATGCATGAATGCATGCATGAATGAGCGCGCCACAGAGAGAAACAGAAAAGAAAAGGAAAAGACAAAAAGTCAGCAGAATAAAAGAGCAAAAGAAGCACAAATTAAAACAAGAAGAACGCAACAAAACAACAAAAAACAAAATTAAATTAAACAAATAAAATTAATCTTCACCCTCTTCATCTCCTCCCAACGCTGCTAAACTCCGCTGTGCCGTCTGAATATAAAAAATAAACAAGTTAAAATTAATTAAAATTAATTACTAATAATTACATTTTCTAGTTTAATTAAATATATGTGCATGCAGCATGTATGCAACATGCACGCGCCATGCATGCAGTATGCATGCAATAAACATGAAATATGCATGCAATATGCATGCAATCTGCATGCAATATGCATGCAACATGCATGCAATATGCATGCAACATGCATGCAATATGCATGCAAATTGCATGCGTCAAGGCAGCCCATCCTGGCTGCATGCAGCATTTATGCAATATGTACGGCGATGCATGCGCGATTTTAAATCGCATGCATGCTGCATGCATATTTGCAGCTATCACTCATACTGCATGCACAACATGCATGCAAGACAGTATTTGGTTAGCCTGCATGCATGCATCCAAGCATCAACAAGCATATGATGCATGCATGCATGCATGCATGCATGCATGCATGCAGATGGAGCAAACAAGCATGCATGCACTTGAGGAAAGCAAGCATGCATGCATGCATGCACCAAATGCATGCACACACGCATGGATATATATATATATATATTTATTTATTTATTTATATTTATATTTATATTTATATTTATATGTTGTGTTTGTGTTTGCTAACAATTGTAGCTTTAATTTGATTGAGGTAATGAGGCTGCACAAGGAAGTGAAAAGAAGAAAGAGCAAAAGAGTTAATTAAAAGCGATAAATTAACATCAGCTGAGAAATAGGCAAAGCCAACAGCAGCGCCGTCTGCCTCTGCAACAACACATTTATTTTCTTCGTCTTGGGCTGCATGCAAAGCAAAACAAATAATTTTTGTTTATTTGTTTGTTTGTTTGTTTGTCTTTGTTTGTTTGTTTGTTTGTTTGTTTGTTTATTTGTTTGTTTAATTATTTACTCATTTGTTTGTTTGTTTATATATATATATATATATATATATATATGTTTGTTTTATTTATTTATCTATTTAGGTATTTATTTGTTTATTTAATTATAGTACGAATGAACGACTAAATAAATAAATAAGCCGACAAACAAATTAACAAATTAACAAATTAATTAATTAATTAAATATATATATATATATATTTGTTTTGTTTAAACTACCTGCTGCAAGCTCAGCAACAAATGAATTAATTAATTAATAAATTAAATATATATAATTAATTAATGTGTTTAAAATACCTGCTGCAAGCTCAGCAAGAAAGTATGCTCCATAGACCGACGACTGCAGCAGCGTTTGTTTGTTAAAAATATTTTTAATGCAATCTAAATCTTCAGGTTTTGCTCTTCTTGCTTTTAATGCACATAAAAGTTTATCTCTCTTGCATGCCCCAACGTCTGCTGCATTAAACTCTTCGCAGCCAAACACACCGCATGTGCACCCGTTGCTGCTGCTGCTGCTGCTGCTGCTGCTGCTGTTGTTGCTGCTGATGCTGCTGCGTCGGCTGCATGCAGCAGAAGACGCATGCGCGTCCAGAGAAGGAAACAGCAAAGATAGGTCCTGCAGTAAGCTGCTGCTGCTGCTGCTGCTGCTGCAGGCATTCTCGCCGCAGCAATTTCTCGCATTTGCTGCATGCAAATCTTTCCTAATAAGCAGCAGAAACAGAATGAATGCATGCAAATGAATGCATGCAAATGAATGCACGCAAATGCATGCATGCAGATGAATGCATGCAAACAATGCCAGCATGCAACTTCAGCTTAGTTACGTCATCTCTATACACAATCCAGTGCATATA
>NW_013549438.1:0-11449 GCF_000499425.1 Eimeria acervulina | reverse complement strand
CTCCGCCAGTCAGCACGCGTGCGCATACGCATTCATGCCTGCCATCAGACAGTTTGAAAGATAGTAGTGCCCATAAATGCATCACGCGCATGCATTTCCTTCAGATGCATACTTGCTGGGCAAAAAAGCGCGCCATCGCGACGCAACAGCAGTCCCCACACTGCGACCACAGCAGCGCGCACACAAACTGCATAACCACGCGATATTTACACATACAAGTCCTCAGCGTTTTCGCAAAGTACTGCGCTTATGCCTATTGAGAGGTGGATCTATCTGAATCAGGCCAAGCGAACCCAGCGCTAGGTCAATACCAACTGCAGAATGGTAGAGCTAGTTGCAAGGCACGCCATTGACGAATCGCTTCGTGTTGGAAACAAACGATAATCAAAAATGATCAAGAAGTGTGGAAAGCATCATGTGCGCGCACGCCGAGGTGCAGCTTCCCACTTGCCCCTTCCTAGTATGTTGAAGTACTATGAATGCTTTGCGTGGGACGCCGTGCTCCACAAAAAATAAAGACGCATTCATAAATTGCACCTACTCCGGAAACAAAACAGGCTGACTGACCGTGCCAAGGCAGGAATGCCTGCCTGCACGATGCGTTCTTTTTTCTAATGTATTACCCAGCAGCTACACAGTTAGCTCCAGGCTCTCCTTTCACTTGCACAAGCGCCATGAATGTTTACACAGTTCTGGTTGGCCACCGCGTCGACCGCCCTTCGCAATCCTTGTCCTCTTCCAGACGATCATCAGACACAAGCGGGAACGCTGTCAGTGCTACTGCATGCTTGACACAAGTAACCGCGTAGCCGCTGTTGTCTCCCACCATAGATCGGGCTGTGGATGCACTGCCTCACATATTAAATGGGGCCGTTTGGAATGTCCGAATGCAGTCTCGCAATCGCATATCCCAGCGCCGAAACGCCCCGCCACGTGGACGTCTACACAAACGCATTGATGCCTGCTTCCATACGAGCTGGAATGTAGCAGTGGCCATAACCGCGATACGCAAACGAGCTTGCTTAGAAAGGCATACGCACTCGCCAAAAATGTGTTCCATCCCAACGCCTGTTCCATCCAGTGATTCCCCTCGCGGCGGCCGTAGACGCGCGTAAACAAGCATCACCAAGCTACTTTCACATGCAAGACTTATTCTCCTCCAAATAGTATGTGGTTTCCAGTCGGCAAACGGAGCTAATTTTAACCAGTACAAAAACCAAAATAATCGCAAGCACAATACCAACCGCAGGATGATCCACCTCACGGGATGAGCCATTCTTTTCGAATCGTTATTTCACCAGAGTACGGGAAGCATCGTTTGCGCGCAGACAGAATCTCTGCTTGTCATGCGTATCTGCCTAGTATGAGACAGCGAGCCTGAACGAGAGTCGACGATTCATTTGCACACTGCAAGTATTCCAAAGGCACAAAAGCTCAAATAAAGTCGCCAAACAAAAACGCCAGCCTGCAGTACGGGTTGCGGTTGATTCTGGGTTACCCAATGACCGCATAATGAGCTACGGGTTCTGCTTTCTTCTGCGCGAAGGCCAAGATCATCTACACACTTGATGCTGGACCCTACGTCGGCTGCAACCAGGCATTTCATCATTCCTGTTTTCCGCAGAACAACTGCATCATAACGCTACCGGGATGGTCGTCAATTCTAGTAAGCGTTCGACTCAAATCACTATGTGGTCATTGGCGCCTCCCACCGTGTATTGCTCTGCACATCAACTGCATCACCAATTAATTGAGATCGTCTGTAATGTCAGGCTATAGCGCATATCGGACCACTGAGACACTCCGCTCCAGGAGATGCCCAAGGAGGAAATGGTCACGGCAAGACCAACTCCCACTTCCTCTTACATTGCATCTCCATGAATATGCACGCATGCGCATATAAATCCATCTCCGCATTCATACGAGCTGAGACGTAACAGTAGCCATAACAGGGCCGAACAAACGAGTTTGCTTCTAAGGGCAAAGCCGAGCGCTATAGCACTGTCACAGAAGTCTAGCTACACCCCAGCCACAGACGCGCGCACACAAAATGGATAACCCAACGACGCTTGCACGTGCCAGTTAATTATCTCTTCGCCAAATGCTGCGCATGCTTAATACTGCAGACGTCCTGACACTCCGCCAAAGACGTTTCATACACCTATCGGGCAGACGGATTTTATTTCAACCAGGATAGGCGAGGCAAGTGCAAGCCTAAAAAGCCAACTGCAAGACAACTCAGCTAGATGGATCAAACCTTGTTGTTCGGTTCGTTCTTCTTCTAAGAGCAGCGGAAGTCCGAAAATTTCGAGAGACAGAAGATGAAGCGAGGGGAACTACATCATGTTCGTAGCTGAAAACTGTTGAAACCGTGGCCCGAATGCGCGGCCCTGAGAAGGCTTGGTACACGGAATATAAGTGGGACTTTATAAATTGCGCTTTCACCGAACACAAAACAGCTTAAATAATTTCGCCAAACCAAGACCAGCCAAAGACGTTGAATTTTAGCTTCGTCTGTGCAAGCGCAGTGTAGGCACGTATTGGTCGCTACCTTCGCCGCTGCCTGCCCATTACTGTTCCCTTGCTGTGCAGGAGAATCACAATCCTGCACGGCCTAGCTGGCCGTCCGGATCACAAAGAGTGTGCCTCACATCACCACGTAGTCACTGTCGCCTCCCACCACGTATTGTGCTGGACCTATACTGCTCCGCAAATTCCTCTAGAATGTTGGTGGTGTCGGACTCGGTCGCGCAAGCGCAAATCGCATCGCTGAAGCACCCCATCTTAGGAAATACCGAAGCAGAGCACGGCTGAATTATATTTCCCACTTCTAAAACTGCAACCCTTTAAGTCTGCGCGCACGCGCATATGCACCCATGCCTGCCATTAAGGAAGCGTAGCAGTACTCATAACCGCCGCGAGCAGATAACTTTGCTCCTAGGGTCATACGTCCTGGGCAAAAGAACGAACCATCACATTGCCATAAAGGAGTAACCGCGACCAGCGATAGCCGCGCTCCTAATCGCATACGACCTGGGCACTACTGCGCACCGTCGCAAAAGCCAGAGAAGCCTTCGCCGCGCGGCGGCCATATACAAGCGCACACGAAATATACACGCCTACACACGCAGGTATGGTAGATCTCCGCCTATTGCTGCGAATACTCCCACCGGCAGACGGAGGCAACATCAAGCAGGACAAGTGCACGCAATGCAAGCTTGGAGATCAAACGCAGGATGAGGCATATGGCTGCAGACAATGTGATCGCTTCCTGTTGAAAAATCAACGAGGATCGGAAACTGTCAAGTAATGCACGATGCACGACGATCACGAGCCTCTATCGCGTTCGCACGCGATGGACGCGGCGAGTGTTTACGAAGAACCTGCTGGGGGCCAGCTCGGGGGAGTGCAAGCTACACATTCATTTGGTGCACCAACCCTGAGCATAATGTCGCAAAAACAGGAGCACCCGCATGCGTGTCAAATCGAGGCTTTTCCATGGTTTGGCGAAGCGCGATGCTACACAATATGTGATGGCCGCGCCCTCTTCCGCATCCCGCACTTCGCCATTCCTATTCTCCGCAGAACTACCTTGACGCACAACCGGACTTGCCAATGCTACTACACTTTCAACACAAATCGCCGCGTAGACACTGCTGCCTCTTACCACGTATTGCGATGCGCATGTGCCGCTTCACCAATGCACTGATATCGTTTGTAATGTCAAACACTGTTTCGCAAGCGCTCACCGCAGCGCCTAAACAGCTTATACCACTGTAGAGCATGGATGAGGCAGAACAATCTCCCACTTCATTTTTACACTTCACCTCCACAGATCTGCGCACATGCATACATTCCTGCCATTATACGGCCCGAAACGTTGCAGTACGCATAACAGCACATAGCACATATCTCTGCTTCTACGGGCCTACTTGCTGGGCAAAACCAAGCTTACAGGCAAAGCCAGAGAAGGCCTCACGGTGGTTACACATGTAGGTCCCCTACCGCTCTGCCAAATACTGTGACACTCCCACCGGCATGTGAAGCTGATTTCAGCCAGTGCAAGCGAAAAAAACACAGGCTCAATACCAACTACAGAACGATGCAGCTAGATGCACGGGGCGTTCTTGTCGAATCGCGTCTCGTCAGAAGACCAACAATCGCTGAAAAAAAGGTACGCGAGACATCACTTGCATGCAAGCTGATGACCTGCTTCCCATTTGCCCCTGCACAATGTGTCGCAGCGCTTTTGCCACGTTGCCCTGATATGCTGAGCTAGGACGAGAGTCAGTGGCATATACACAAATGCCTCTTACTGCCGACACAAAACAGATTAGCTACTCTGGTTCCAATCAGAACCACCCGCTTGCGCAGCAGGCTGCTCTTGCTTTTGCGTTGCCCGATAGCTGCACAGCGAACTACGGGTTCCTCGTTCGTCTGTCCAAGCCTGACAGTTATTTACACAGTTATTGCTGACGGCTCCGTCGGTCGCTGCCAGCCCTTCGCTAATCTCGTTCTCTGCTTACAAGTTCCCGCCTTGCGTAACTGTGAATATTGCTAAGGTTTTGTTGAAAATCTCCGCCTAGGCGCAGCTGTTTCATACCAGATAGTGTACGACAGAGCTGCGCTGCCAGCTCCCTGAGATAGCTTGAAGTCTCAGGACCTATGTACGAAAAAGCATATCAGACCATCGAAACGGCTTCCAGGTATCGAGGAAGAGCATGGTCAAGGCAAAACGAAACCTCACTCCCTCCTACACTGCAACTCCATAAATCTGCACTCATGCGCAAATGGATCCATGCCGGCTCTCATACAATCTGAAACGTAGTAGTAGCCATGGCAGCGCCCAACAGGTGAGTTTACTTCTGCGGACACGTGTACTGGACAAAACAGGGGGCAATCGCAGTGCCAAGGAAGATCCATCCACACCGTGGCCGCCAATGCGAGAACACAAAATCATAACCTAGCGATGCTCACACATGCAGGTTTTCCGGTCTATCCGCCAATTATTGCACATTCCTGTCCGCCGACGGAGCCGACTTCAACTAGAACAACGAACCAAGCGTAAGCTCAATACAGACTGCCCGACGGTGCACCTGGCTGCATGGGTCAACCTGGTCGAATCGATCGGTACTGAAGGGCCGACGAGAGTCGAGAATGTTCGAAGCTTACGGGTAGCATAACCTGGCAGAACGAACTCTTCTGTACCACTTTCCCTTCTGACTATTGTGCAAATGCGTTACAAGCATCGCACGCCGAGAAGGCTTGCTCTGAAAAAACGGCACCTTCTCCAAGCATGCCAAACCAGAGAGGCGCCTCTCCGTTTTCAGTTTCGTCTTCCTCTGCGGATGTGCCATGATAAATGTTAACCTCCCCCTTGGCTGAGTTCTCCACTTTGCTATTTTCGATCGCCGCAAGGCAGCTACCATCATGCATGGCCGGGATGGTCGTCAGCACGCCACAGAACACTAGGCTTTATACAAACCACCGGGTGGTTGCTGCCTCCTCCTACGTACTGCGCTGCATACATATCCCTTCGGCTTCTACTGAGAATGTTCGTAGTGTCAAACTTTGTTTCACATGTCCACACCAGAAGGCCGGAGCACCTCGCCCCAGAATATGCCGAAGTTGAGAGCACCTAAAGCAGGGCAGGCACCCATTTCTCATACTGCACCTCCCTGAATCTGCATGAATGCACATACATGTCCTAGATTTCCATTAAAGAGCCTAAAGCACAAAAAGCCCAAACCTCTCCAAGCACAAGTGTTTGCTTCTAAGGGCGCACTTGCTGGGCAAAGGAAAGGATGCACTGGCGACGCAAAAGAAGGCTCCGCCATGCCACGGGGGGCGATGCGCACAAACAACCTGCCAAGTACAAATTACAAATTAAGCACAAGCTAAAAACACAAGTGCAAGGCAATAAAGCTGCATGCGGCGGGCGTCCTCGTTTCCATTATGGAGGGCCAATGAGAACTGCAAATGCTCAAGAGGAATGTGAAAATCGCGTCCGTGCAGAGTGAAAGCGTGTTTTTCGCTTGCCTCTTCCGAGAATGTTGCAATGCTGTGAGCACTGTGCCGTTAGTAACCGAGCTCGAGCGAAAATTAGTGACGCATCCATACACAAATATTATTCAAACCCTCTTGCTGTCTGACTAGAAGCATGCTGTACCACAGGTTTAGCTTTCTTTTGTGCTAAAACGACTGTTCGTCCACCCAATCTCCATGAGCATCACATAATTTTAGCCCGCCCTGCGCTACTCCCGAATGCTGTAGCGCAACAATGACTGTCGCACCTGACCAGCCGTCAATAGTACAAACACCGCGCAGTCGCTGCTGCCACCTGCCATATATTGAGCTCCACATACAATGACTCGCCAATTCAAAAATATCGTCTGTAATGCCTTACTCTGTCTCGCACATGCATCTCAGAGCCAAATCATTTCGCCTCAGCACGTACCATAGCAGAGCGTTGCCAAACCAAAACAGGCTCCCAATTCGCACAGTCGAACTTCATAAATTTTCAGGCATGCGCATAAACATCCGCTCCTGCTACCGAAAACACTGAAGCATAACAGTACCCAAAACAACGCCGTGCAAATACGCTTGCTCCCTAGAGCATACCTCCTGATCAAAACAGCGCTTCATCGCAACGCCCGATTGGCTTCGCCTCACCGTCGCCGTACACGCGAGCACCCAAGCTGCATATTCCCAAAATAATTACGCATACAGGTCCCCTGTTCACCGCCAAATACTCCCTGCACTCCTAACGACAGGCGGAGCGAACCAAGTGCAAGATCAATATCAAATGAAGAAAACAATGCAGCTGGCAGCACGCCAAATCGCCTCATGTTGGAAGACCAACGAGAATCGAAAATGTTCAATCCATACCGGATACCGAAAGGCCCCCTTATCGCATGCCCCAACCTCTGTGTCTGGTGTCCATGTACAGTTTGCTGCAAGATGCCGAGTTCGAAAAAGAAACATTGGCACCCTCCGAACGCACAGCACGTAAAGCAACCGCACCAGCAGGAAACCCCAGCATGCACTGCGGGCCCCGTCTTTTTCTTCGTTACCTAATAGCTGCACAATGAGCTATGCTTTTCGCATTCTTTTGCTAAATACAAAAAGTATTTACGTAACTTGTGTTATCTGTGCCCTCGGCCGAGGCCGGCCCTTCCTTATTTCCCGTCTCCCCAAAACCAATACCACCATGCCGGGCGGGATGGGCGCCAATACTACTTATGATTTGACACAAATAACCGTTTCATCACTTCGATCTCCTACCGATTGTGGAACCCTGTCGGGCACAAGAACGTCAGGGCGCCGAAGCTTCATGCCCCACTAAATACCAACGCAGAGCACGCTTGAGCGGTTAAAGAAGGCTCCAATTATTCAAAGTGCACCTCCTTAAATATGCACGCATGCAGGTACACATCCTCGCTAGCCCGAACCCCAGCAGCAAATAAAGCCATGAAAAGCGGATGCGCTTGCTTCTAAGTGCATACTCGCTGAGCAAAACAGCACGCCATTGTGACGTCAGAGAAGGCTTCGCTACACCGCAGCTGCAGGAGCGCACGCACAGTGAATAATTTCAAGGAGCTCACACATGGAGCTCAGCTATCACTCGGCCACAGACTGCGCTACGCCCATCACCAGACGGACTTCATCATATCATGTGCAAAAAGCCCTGTTGGCTCAGGCGGGCATCCTTTCCGAGTCAGTTGTTGTTGAAGAGGCAGCGTGCATAGTAAAGCACAAAACGTACAGGAAATTTCAGTGCGCGAGGACCGAAGTCCCGATGCCCGCTTGCCTCTGCCTGCTGTGTCGAAGTGCAGTGGTGACTTTGCCGTGAGATACCGAGTCGATGGCAAATTAACAAATCGCACGTTGTCCGAACATAAAACAGATTAACAAATATCGCCAAAAGGGAATCAAAATCCAGCTGCGGGTTCCGCTTCCGTTTGTATTACCCAATAGCTACACAGTGAGCTACGAGTTCCCCGTTCTTTTATCAGCACCAAAACTATCTACCCAATTCACGTTGCCCGCGTCCTCGGCCTCCGCCAGCGCTTCGCTGTTCCCTTTCTCCGCAGAGCAGGTACCTTCAAGTACGATCGGGAAGGTCGTCAATACTAACTAAACGCTGGGCATCAATCGGCAAAGAGTCTCCCGCTGTCTTTCACAATATATTGTGCTGCAGGTATACTGCCTCGCTCATTCACCTACCTCACTGGTAGTGCCAGACTCTGTCTTGCGCCTGCATAGCCTAGAGCCGAATCACTTCGCCTCAGCAGATACCAAAGCAGAGCAGTGCCAAAGCAAAACAGGCTCCCGCTTCTCACACTGCAACGCATGCACATATGCATCCGTATCCGCCATCAAAAGAACAAAAACGTGACAGTACCCGCAATCGCCACGCATATATTTGGTTGTTCCTAGGAGCGCACTTGCTGGGCAAAACGGCGCGCCACTGCAATGCCAAAAAGAAGGCTTCACCATACCGAGTAAGTAAGGCATGCACACAAACTACACGTCAAGAAGCTCGCACATGCAGGCCACTTGGCTGTCCCACAAATACTACGTGCACTCCTGTCAACAGACGGAGTGTGTTTTAACCATGGCGAGCGAACCAATAGCAAGCTCAATACAAAATACGAAATGATGCGGCCTCCCCATCCTTTTTGGATCGCTTCATGTTAGAAAATCAGCGAGAATCAGGAATTCTCAAGCCCCAAGCGGTAGGAGAGACCGTGCACCCTAAGCGTGAAGGCTGCAGGCCTGCTCCTAGCTGGCCTCTGTTTACTATGTTCCAGTGCTACAGTCACTTCGCCGTGAGGTGGCGACCGGTAAATAAAATCAATGACATTCATGAACTGAACTTGCGCAGAGCAGAAAACAGCTTAGTGTGATCTGGAAAAAGAAGAAGCATCACCCTGCCCTACGGGATTCGCCTTCTTCTGCGCTACCCAGCCGGCACACAAGATGCTACGTGTTCCGCGTCTTTTTTTGTGCAAATACAGAGAGCATTTACACACTCCGTGATTAAATCAGCTCCACGTATCCATAGGATTGTGCCCAGTACTTTGCGGGCGTGGTTAGCCCTCCGCTACTCCCCTTCTCCGCTGAACAGCTACGATCATCCAGGGCTGCGATGGGCTGTACTACTGCTGAACACTTGGAAATATCAACACGTAATTGTTTCCTACTACAACGTACTGCGCTACACGCGAATACTGCCTCTCCACTGCACCGAGATCCTTCGTAATTCCAGACTCTGTCTAACACATGTACTGCAGGCTAGCCAGAACAGCTCGCCCTAGTGAGCATCGAAGCAGAGCACGTTTAAAGCACAGCAGGCCTCCCCTTCTCACACTGCAACTTCACAAATATGTACGCGTGTAGATGCACGCCCACCACTCCCATTAGACAGCCTGACACCTATCAACGCTCGTAAGCACGCAGCGCAAATGAGTTTGCTTTTAGGAGCACACTTTCTGGGCAAAACAGCGCTCCATCGTAACACCAGAAAATGCTTACCCGCACCGTGGCCTACCACATACTGCTAATCCTACTACTACTACTCCTGCTACTACTGCTACTAATCCTGCTACTACAACAACAACTACTACTACTCCTGCTCATAGTCCTCCACCTACTATTACAACCACCACTACTACTACTACTACTACAAATGCGACTCCATAAATCCTCACGGATGCTCGTAAACATTCGTTCCTGTCATCAAATGCATTGATGTTTGACAGTACCCATAACGACGCAGAGTAGGTGTTAGCAGCGCACTGCCTGGGCGAAACAGTGGGCCACCACTGTGCCAAAAAAGACTTCCCCTCACCGTCGACGCGGATGCAGGCACATACGTAGCCTAGCCCCAAGATGCTCACACATGCAGGCCCCCTAACTCTCAGCCGAATTCTGCATACACTCCTATCCAAGGGCAAAGCGTGTTTGAAACAGAGCGATCAAACCACTAGCAAGCTCTATCCCAAGTGCAATGCAATGCAGCTGGTTGCACAGCGCATCGCAGTCGAATCGATTCATTTTGGAAGACGAATGTTCCAGACGTACGGAAAGCACGACTTGCGTGCAGACCGAAGATCTGCCTGTCGCTTGCCTCTGCCTATTAGGTTGCAGTGCACTGAAGCACTTGCCCGTGAGGCCGCCATCACAAAAGAAACTCAGTGCCACGTTCACTAATTGCAAGTACGAGGAGACAATAGTAGCTTACACAATCTCGACGAAGCAGAAACTTGAGCCTACACTACGGGGTTCGCTTTCTTCTGGGATACCCTGCTGCTACACGACGTCTTCCGGGTTTTGCGTTGACTTGTGCAAACACCAACTGCAGTTGCACAGTCCGCGTTGGCCGCGGCCGCAGCCGCGGCGCGCCCTTTGTTGTTCCCCTTCTCCGCTGAGCAGTTACCGCCATACTTCGCCAAAATAGCCGTTAATACTAATAAAATGCTTGTTGCAAATCGCCGCCCATTTGCTGTTGCTCAGCACGGATACTGTCTTACCAATTCACTGTAGTGTCAGGCTTTATTTCGCACACGCATATCCCAACGCTCAAAACCCCCGCGGTACTAAATACAACAGAAGTACACGATCGAGACAGAAATACCTCCCACTTAATTTTTCACTTCTCCCTGACACGTCTACGCGCATGCACGTCCTCATGCATGCCTGCTCTCATACAAGCTGAAGGGTAGCAGTACACAAATGACGCGTAGCATGAGTTTGCTTGGCATACTTCAGACTCGATATAAATTTTCCAGTTGCAGAATGCTTTGCATCATGGCAACTATGGCTTTTCATTATTTGCATACTTGCGGGGCAGCCCAGCACGCCATCGCACAGCCAGTCACGTCATCGCCTCAACGCAGGCGAAGCGCGCGCGCACACACACTGCATAACTCTAACATGCTCACATCTACAGGTCAGCTACGACTTAGCCCACTATCGACGGCGGGAACTTAATTTCACCGGAGTAAGCGAACTAGCTACAAGCATAATACTAAATATAAAGCAAACCACCCGAATAAATAGACCGTCCTTGCCACACCTCTTTCCGTTGCACGACCGACGCGGACAGCAAATGTTCCACATACGCAAATCATCACCTGCACTTGCTGCGGCAACCATGTCACCTCTCCGCATTTTCAGCACCAGCAGCCGCACTGCAATGACGCTCACGCTCCCACACCCCTTCTTGCAACTTCCCTATAAACAAGTTCCCAGCAGCCTCCGCCGCCCCACCTAATGACCTGTTTCCAGCGTCGCCCAAGCACTAGTGCTCAGCTTCCTTTAAGGCAGGCCAACCCAACTGTGCTGCCTGCACTCAGTGCAAACAGCGCACCTTCGCAAACTGGCGCCGCGTCTGCACCAACTAGACCAGCGAGGCGTTTTTGCCTGCCGATGCCCGCACTGAATT
>NW_013549439.1:0-9580 GCF_000499425.1 Eimeria acervulina | reverse complement strand
GTACACCTATATATATATATATATATATATATATGTTTATACACATAATATATATATATATATATCTAGAGTCAGATATATGAATATGAATATATATAAATATATATGTAGACATACGGTTAACAGATATATATATATATATATATATATATTTATATATTATATATATATATTATATATATATATTACATATATATGTAGGTGCGTGTAGGTATACATAAAGAATATATGATAATACATATATACGAATACATATTCATTCATTCATAAATATATGTGCATATATATAAACATATATATATATATTTATTTATTTATTTATTTATTATTATATTGTAGAAGGCTGGCTGTATATATTTGCCTGTATAATAAGACAACAAAGACAAACAAAATTGCCCAGTACGATGGTCGTTTGAAAACATCAGATCTTCGAGGGTTTAGGGTTTAGGGTTTAGGGTTTAGGGTCTGCGCGGCAGGGCTTGCAGATTAGGGTTTGATGCAATGTCTATTAACTTCAGGCATGAGAAATACAATATACTGTACACGGTTTACGATTTAGGGTTTAGGAATTAGGGTTTAGTGTCTAGGGTTTAGGGTTTAGGGCTTAGGGTTTAGGGTTTAGGGATTAGGGTTTAGGGTTTAGGGTTTGGATGGTCTGTGGGGCTGGCTGCTGAGAGTGATCGTTGGTGAAGGTGTTACATCCTAACTAGTAAACCCTAAACCCTAAACCCCAAACCCTAAACCCTAAACCCTAATTGGGCATCATACGACGAATACGCGCTAGAGAGGCACTCATTTCTTGAATTTTGCCCTGGAGCGCTAAACCCTAAACCCTAAACCCTAAACCCTAAACCCTAAACCCTTGCCCGTCGAGGGTCACCTGTGCGCGACTTTATATTTTTCTGCTCTCTCTCTAATTAAAATAATTAAAAAATATTTTATTTTGTTTTATTATTGCTCTTTATTCTCGTACCCTCCAAATTGGGGCTGAGCAGTTAGGGTTTGAGGCTCCTAGAACCCCAAACCCTAAACCCTAAACCCTAAGCCCTAAACCCTAAACCCTAATCAATGTGCTATTGAATTATCCTCAAGTCTTTTCCTTCTTGATCTCTTGCTAACCCAGCACAAACCCTCGCCTATAGACCCTCAAACCCTAAACCCTAAACGCTAAACCCTAAACCCTAAACCCTCGAATCTAGACCCTAAACCCTAGGGTGTCTGTACACTGCAAAATGGCTGCAGAAGAAAACGCAGCAGAAAATTTAATTGGCGGAATATCTGCTGAAGGTCGCAAGGGTACGACCATCAGCAGCAAGAAACGGATGCAGCTCGAAGTAAGCACTTCTGGGTTTAGGGTTTAGGGTTTAGGGTTTAGGGTTTAGGGTTTAGGGTTTAGGGTTTAGGGTTTAGAGCTTACAGTCGAGGGGTTTATGGCCTATGGCTTAACGTTTAGGGTTTAGGACTTACAGTCTAGGGGTTAAGCCGTGCCGCATAGTGCTTAGGGTTTAGGGTTTAGGGTTTAGGGTTTAGGGTTTACAGTTTAGGGCTGACGGCCTACTCTTTAGGGTTTAGGGTTTAGGGTCTAGAATTTGCAGTCTAGGGCTGGTGGTTTAGGGTTTAGGGTTTAGGATTCAGGCACTTTTGGCTGCTGTTCATAAACGTAAACTCCTGCAGCAACGGAGTCCCTGCACTTCTCTGCTGCAGCTGCTCTTGCTGCTGCTGCAGCTGCTGCTGCTTCTGCTGCTGCAGCCGCTGCTGCTGCTACACCTGCTCCTGCTGCTGCTGCAGCTGTAACTGCTCCTGCTGCTGCAGCTGCCAGGGTAGAGCCCACAATGACCGCAGCAGCAATTAGAAACAGCAGCGGCAGCAGCGGCAGCAGCAACAGCAGCAACTGCAACTTCAGCAGTAGCAGCAACTGCAGCAGCAGCATCAACAAGAGCAGCAGCTGCTGCTTCGCACGTGCCCATTTGGTTTATCATCAAGGGTGTAGGGTTTAGGGTTTAGGGTTTAGGGTTTAGGGTTTACGGCTTACAGCATGTGCGGCGCAGCTCCTCAATGAAATTATGAAAGAGCACCCAGACATCAACAAACTCCGGCAAGAACTAAACCCTAAACCCTAAACCCTAAACCCTAAACACCAAAACCAGGATACAAGCAGACTCCGTCTTCTGCCTGCCTGGCCCTTCCGTTCGGGCTAAGAGTTAAGGGTTAAGGGTTTAGGGTTTAGGGTCTAGGCGTTAGGGTTTTACGAATAGGGTGTAGAGCACAAGGTTCAGATCCACGCTCAGGGTTTAGGGTTTAGGGTTTAGGGCTTGGGGGCGGAGTCGTGCGGAGCCTGAGGCTGGCCCCCGATAAGCTGCTCTAAACCATTAACAAAACCCTAAACCCTAAACCCTAAAACCTAAACCCCAAGCCCTACCCTAAACCATAAACCCTACCGTTAACTCCAAACCACAAACCCTAAACCCTAAATCCTTAACCCTAAAACCGTAAACCCTAAAGCCATAAGCCCTAAACCCAAACACTAAACCCTAAACCCTATCCTAAATCATAAACCCTATCCTAAGCCCTAAACGCCAAACCCTAGACCCTAAACCCTAAACCCTTGATTTCCTTCGCTGCAGAATCCTGCAGACCTTCGATGTGGATTACAGCGTAAAAGACCCGCAAAGCGGCCTGAGTGTTATGCACCACGGTAAACCCTAAACCCTAAACCCTAAACCCTAAACCCTGAAATGTAGTGGTTAGTTCGTGCGCAAGGATCACTGGTAGACAGCAATTGTGCCTTGAGGGCTTAGGGTTTAGGGTTTAGGTTGTCTTTTGGGCTTAGCGTTTATTTAGGGTTGAGGGTTTAGGGCTTAGGGTTGCGGGTTAGGGTTTAGGGTTTAGGGTTTAGGGTTTAGGGTTTAGGGTTTGCGCCTTCAGGTGCGATGAGCGGCGAAATTGATTTGCTAGAGTTGGGACTCCAAGCGGGCAGGAATTCAAACCCTAAACCCTAAACACTAAACCCTAAACCCTAAACCCTAAACACTAAACCCTGAACACTAAACACTAAACCCTAAACCCTAAACCCTAAACACTAAACCCTAAACCCTAAACCCTAAACATTCAAACTACTCTGGTGGCTCATCAATCCGGGCCAGAAACCACCGTCAAGATGGATGTTCTGCTGCTGCTGTTGCTGCAGTTGCTGCTGCTGCTGCTGCAGTTGCTGCTGCTGCTGTTGCTGTTGCCGTTGCTGTTGCTGCTGCTGTTGCTGTTGCCGTTGCTGTTGCTGCTGCTGCTGCTCCGACGGTGCATCTCATCAGCAGTTTTGTTATATAATTTCTCTCTTCGTCCCCGCTGCTGTTGCTGCTGCTGCTGCTGCTACTGCCTCTCCTGCTGCTGCTGTTCCTCCTGCTATCCCCTCGGCTGTGCTTCTGCTGCTGCTGCTGCTGCTGCTGCTGCTGCTGCTGCTGTAGGTCTGGGGGTTGACGACCCCACAAAGTTAGGAAGAACGCCGCTGCATTTTGCATGCGCTGGCAATCAAAGAGGAAGCGTGATTTTCTTGTTGAAGCATAATGCTGATGTTAATGCTAGAACCTGTGCTGGGTAAACCCTAAACCCTAAACCCTAAACCCTAAACCCTAAACCCTAAACCCTAAACCCTAATGGTGAGAAAAGCCAACACTTAAACCCTAAACCTTTAATCCTAGATCAGGGTTTAGGGTTTATGAGGAGGGGCTACTGCGTGAGAGAAAGGGAGGGGGGGCCTAGGGTTAGGGTCCTAGCTAGTGTTTAGGGTTTAGGGTTTAGGTAGGGTTTAGGGTTTGAATACGTGCATACACCTTAATGCGGATGCAGGCTAACCCCTCTACACCTTGCCGTCCGGGAAAACGCCGTTGCTGCAGTAAACCCTAAACCCTAAACCCTAAACCCTAAACCCTCAACTACACCTTGCCTCCCGCAAGAACGCTGTTGCTGCAGTAAACCCTAAACCCTAAACCCTAAACCCTAAACCCTATATGTTGAGACAAAGGAAGTCATTCTCTGCTGCACAATCTCAACAGCGGCTTGACGCGGCTCCGGGTTCTAAATGACCCCCAAACCCTAAACCCTAAACCCTAAACCCTAAACCCTAAACCCTCGTTTGAGGGTTTGTGATTCAGGCAAAAGCTTTATTATTCAGTAAAGAGGCTGAGGGCATCTCTGTGGATATTGACGCAGAGGACTTTGAGAGAAAAACCCCCTTACAGATGGCGCAAACAAAAACCCTAAAAGATATGCTGCAGAGATATAGACAAACGAAAACACGCAATATGCCTACCGAAAACCCTAAACCCTAAACCCTAAACCCTAAACCCTCGAAATATAACCAACCAACTGTACGCAACCGAAACTTGGGAACTTAACGCTGTATTACAACCAATCTAAACCCTAAACCCTAAACCCTAAACCCTGTTACTAGCAACCTAAGCCCTAAACCCTAAACCCCACTGCAACCAGCAAGCTAAACCGTAAACCCTAAGACGAACAGACTACGCGCAGTGGACAGCGCAAACCCCAAAAAAGGGTTTAGCCCCAAACCCTAAACCCTAAACCCTAAACCCTAAACCCTCGGTGTAGGGGTTCTAGTTGATCATATAAAAGGAGGTTTCTGTTCTGGCCCCACACTAAAGTTTACCTTCAGCTGCAGCATAATTCAACCCCTCAAGACAGCTGCTTAAGGAGCTGTACGTACACCGCAGTATATCTTGTCTTCACAGAGCGGCGCTCTTCGCTAGCTGTATTTCTATTTAGCTAGCTAGCTAGCTAGCTAGCTATTCACATAGCTAGCTAGCTAGCTGCCTTCCTAATTTGCTAGTTGGCTAGCTAGTTAGCTAGCGAGATCGCTAACTAGCAAAACCGTAAACCCTAAGACGAACAGACTACGCGCAGTGGACAGCGCAAACCCCAAAAAAGGGTTTAGCCCCAAACCCTAAACCCTAAACCCTAAACCCTAAACCCTCGGTGTAGGGGTTCTAGTTGATCATATAAAAGGAGGTTTCTGTTCTGGCCCCACACTAAAGTTTACCTTCAGCTGCAGCATAATTCAACCCCTCAAGACAGCTGCTTAAGGAGCTGTACGTACACCGCAGTATATCTTGTCTTCACAGAGCGGCGCTCTTCGCTAGCTGTATTTCTATTTAGCTAGCTAGCTAGCTAGCTAGCTATTCACATAGCTAGCTAGCTAGCTGCCTTCCTAATTTGCTAGTTGGCTAGCTAGTTAGCTAGCGAGATCGCTAACTAGCCACCAGCTAGCTAGCTAGCTAGCTGGCTACGCATGTAGCTAACTAGCCAACCGTCTTCTGATTCAGCTAGCTAGCTATAAAAATAGCTAGCTAGCTGGCCGTCTTTCTATTTAGCTAGCTAGCTAGCTAGCTAGCCAGAAGAATACAACAGAGAGCTACGGGCCGCCTTTAGGGGCCAACTGTACACTGCAGGGGCGCCGCCGCGTCTTCACCGACCCCCCACACTTCTAATCCTCCAGCTAGCTAGCTAGCCAGCCAGCTAGCAAGCTAGCTAGCTAGCTAGCCAGCTAGCTAGATAGATAGCTAGCTAGCTAGAGGGTAAAACAACAGCGCGCACACGCTTCGCCAACCAGGTCCAAATGCCCGGCCCACCTGGCTGACCAAATATCTCTAGCTAGCTAGCTAGCTAGCTAGAAAGCGAAAGAGGGGGAGAGAGAGAGCTAGCTAGCTAGCTAGCTAGCTAGAGAGACATCCGGGTAGCTAGCTAGCTAGCTAGCTACAGAAAGAAAGAGACAGAGACAAAGGGAGAGATGGAGAGAGACCTTGCTAGCTAGCTAGCTAGCTAGCTAGCTGCAGGTCTCATCCGATATTGCGCTGTCGGCGGTTTGGAGGTCCTCGTCATCTTCGCAAAGAGTGGTGGGGGCTCCGAAGCATTCATCTTCTGCTGCTGCTGCTGCTGCTGCTGCTGCTGCTTCTTCTGCTTCCTCAAGAGCGGTTTTTGCTGCTGCAGCGAGATGGTGCAGCGAGCTGCTGCTGCTCTCGCTGCTGCTGCTGCTGCTGCTGCTGTGGGAGCTCCAAACCGACTCCGGTTCAAAAGCATAGACAGGATCGATGAGGGGGTCATCATGTACTTCATCTCTTGCAGCAGAACCAGCAGATTTTGCTGCTGCTGCTGCTGCTGCTGCTGCTGCTGCTGCCCATTCGCGTGCTACAGCTTCTTCTGTTATGCTGCGAGTAACGGCGCGAGGCCCAGAGGAGACAGCAAATTCAACAAATTGCTTCGGCAGCGTCCTGCTGCTGCTGCTGCTGCTGCTGAGAACTCCTCGCTGTGAGCCTCCTGCTGCTTCCGTGTGCTTCTGCTGCCTTGCTGCTGCTGCGACTGCTGCTGCTGCTGCTGCTGCTGCTGGACCGGCAGCACCTTTCGGCGTCTTTGCTGCTGCTGCTGCTGCTGCTGCGCCTTCGCATGCAGCCCTACAGGATTCTGACCACTGCAGCAGCACAGCAGCAGCACCTGCGTCTGCTGCTGCTGCTGCTGCTGCAGCACTTTCAGGTGTACGTACACCTGGAGAACGACTTGAGTTGGCCCCACGTGATACAGCAAGCGCCATAGCAGCAACAGCTTTTGTTGCTGCTGCTGCTTCTGCTGCTGCAGCAGGAAGCTGAGGCTGGAATAGCTGCCGCAGCAACGGCTGCTGCAGCAGCTCCGCATGCTGCTGCAGCAGCTGCTCTATGCCGACAGAAAGAGACAAACCCAGAGCAGCTAACCGTCTGCATCAAATACAAACAAACCCTAAACCCTAAACCCTAAACCCTAAACTCTCCTTTTACATTGCAGCAGCAGCAGCAGCAGCAGCAGCAGCAAGAGCAGCAAGCGCGGACAACACCAACAGCAGGTAGCAGCCAGAACAACAGCAACGACAGCAGCAGCAGCACCAACGACAGCAGCAGCAACAACAACAGCAGCAGCGGCAGCAGCAGCAGCAACAGCAGCAGCAGCAGCAACAGCAGCATACCCGTATATGGCGAGTAGAGGCAGCACCATACCGACGTGATATCCTAAGTGCAGCAGCTGCGAAGCAGCAGCAGCAGCGTGCTCAATGCCCAGCTGCAGATCAAATGCAGCAGCGAGCAGCTGCTTCAAAGAAAAGAAAAAATTAACAAACTGCTGCTGCTGCTGCTGCTGCTGCTGCTCCTGCTGCTGCAGCTGCTGCTGCTGCGACTTGTCTTTGCCGGCAAATCACGGCCAGGGACAGGCTTAACCTTCCATTTAAAGCTGCTACAGTTGGTTCTGCTGCTGCTGCTGCTGCAGTTGTTGCTGCTGCAGTTGCTGCTGCTGCTGTTGTTGCTGCTGCTGGTGCAGTGACTGCTGTTGCTGCTGCTGCTGCTGCTGCAGTGGACACCGCAAGACATCGGCAGCGTCAAGGACTAGGGTTTAAACCCCTCAACTTTGCTGCTGCAGGAGAGGCAGGAGCCGCAGCAGCAGGAGCAGGAGCAGCAGGAGCAGGAGCAGCAGGGAGCTTCGCCGGCAGCAGCAGCAGCAGCAGCAGCAGCAGCCAAGGGAACTACAGTAGCTACTGCGTTAAGATAAGTTAAAATGAAGCAAACAAAAATAATAAGACAAACAAAATAACAAATAAAAGCAGCGCTGTCCGCCTTCTGCTGCCTCACCGCCCCACACGAGGCCCTCCCCTTGGGGCCCCTCTCGGGGCTGCTGCTGCTGCTGCTGCTGCTGCTGTTGTTGCTGCTGCTGCTGTTGCTGCTGCTGTTGGTAGTCTTGCTGCTGTTAGGCAAACGATCCGTTAAATAGAAGCAGCAGCAACAACAGCAGCAAACAACAGCAGCAAAATAACAAGGAGATGAATAATTATTCCTGCTTATAAGCGCGACTTTATCTGCTGCTGCAGCTGCATATACACCGCAGCTGCCTTGCGCTGCCGACTGCAGCTAGCGGGCCCCACAGAGACACAGCAGGAGCAGCAGCAACAGCAGCAGCAACAGCAGCACATGCGAACGAATACCGATTATAGCAGCAGCAAGAGCAGCAGCAGCGACACCAGCTGCACAACAAGCTGCAGCAGCAGCAGCAGCAACAGCAGCAGCAGCAGCAGCATCGATAGAGTGCCCTTAGCGAAGAAGACGCCAATTGCTGCGACACCCCCGCAATAAAATGCTGCAGCGAAGTGCTTCAGCAGCAACAAGGCTCATCAGGGCCTCCCTGGATAGCAGCAGCAGCAGCAGATGCTGCTGCTGTTGCTGCAGCTGCAGCAGCAGCAGCAGCAGAAGCGCTTGCACGCCCCTAGGGGTAGCTGCATATTCGAGGGCCCTAAGACCTCTGCGTGTCGATCATCAGCTTCCTAGAAGCAACAGCAGCAGCAGCAGCAGCAGTCGCAGCACCAGATTCAGCAGTAGCAGCAGCAGCAGCAGCAGCAGCAGCAACAGCAGGCTAAGCAGCACCAGCGTCACGCTCAGCAGCAGCAGAATAAGCAGCAAGAGAATCAGCAGCAGCAGCAGCAGTCGGGGTTTTGCTTCCTTTGACCTGCCTAGACACCCCACACGTACAGCAGCAAATGGTGAGGGTAGGAGGATATTGCAAGAACCCCTTGCTGCAGCAGCAGCAGCAGAGCATTTAGCAGCAGCAGCAGCAGCATCAGAAGACCCTGACAGCTGCATGCCATTTTTCTCTCCAGGAGCAGCAGCAACAGCAGCAGCAGCAGCAGAAGCAGCAGCAGCAGCAGAAGCAGGCAAAGTTAAGATGCCTTTTCTCTTCATTGATCCTGGAGGGCAACGAATCCCTTTGCTTCGTCACTGCAGCATCGATCAAGAAGCTGCTGCTGCTGCTGCTGCTGCAGAAGCAGCAGAAGCAGCAGAAGCAGCACCAACAAATGCAGCAGCAGATTGGGAAGCAGCAGCAGCAGCAGCAGCAGCCGACGAGGGGATCCGCTCGGATATGAGCAAGGGACATGTTGGAGGTCAGTCGTGTTGCTGCTGCAGCATATGCTGCTGCTGCTGCTGTTGCTGCTGCCGCTTCTGCCATTCCTGCTGCTGTTATTGCTGCTACCGCAGCAGCAGCAGCAGCTGCTGCTGCTGCTGCTGCCCCTATGCAAGATATATCAGTGCAGCAGGCGCTGATATGATGCCTGCTCTTGCTGTTGCTGCTATTGCTGCTGCTTCTGCTATTGCTGCTGCTGCTGCTGCTGCTGCAGTTGGGGTTGAGGATGTGGGGCGCTTTCGTTTGTTCTCCCGCGAGCGGCTGTTTCAGCTGATGCCTGAGGGTTTTGCTGGTAAACCCTAAACCCTAAACCCTAAACCCTAAACCCTAGGTATCATGGAGCCAAGAGCTGCAGTGGTTGTGGCTGCTGCTGCCGCTGCTGCAAGTGCTGCTGCTGCTCTTGCTGCTGGAGATACTGCTACTACAACGGCAGCTTCTGCTGCTGCTGCTGCTGTTGCTGCTGCTGTTTTTGTTTCACCCTTTGTGCTGCTACAAATGCTGCTGCTGCCGCCATCGTCGCTGCTACGCATCCTGTTGCTGCTGCTGTTGCTGCTGCTACTGTTGCTGCTGCTGCTGCTGCTGCTGCTGCTGCTGCTGCTGC